>NW_023330629.1:0-71942 GCF_011100685.1 Canis lupus familiaris | reverse complement strand
AAGATTCAATTATCTGATTTTTTTCTGGTCAATGAAATGCTTCTCATATAGGGAGTCCACATTTTAAACACATTTTTGAATGGTATTCAAAAATACCATTTAGAATTTAATAGTATTTCACTATTGTATTTCATTTGAATAAGATTTGGGTAAAGTGTACTTATTTCAGGAAAGTAATATAAAATAGATTAATGCTATGAAATCAATTCTAGATCTCAAAAATCACATGTAAAATAATATAATGCTATTAGTATAAAATGTGTAAAAATGAAAACAAGTTTTGACTATCATTTTTTATTTATGACTATCATTTTATTTATCATTATCACATATGTACATATATGATATGTATTATATATATATGCTGAGGTAGGCATTTTTTAAAAATCCAATTTCCAAACTGAGGAGGAAAATTATGCCATTTATACTGAATTATTAAATATCTTAGAAGCAGTATATAACACCCTCCAAGGGTGTTAAGAGAGTCCTTGGAGGTTAAGGACTCAATCATCCCCTTTGTTAGTTTAACTCAACAGAAAATATCTTGTTCACATGCTAAACAGAGTTGGAAAGAAGCCACAGAAAATTAAGATTACTCAATAAAATAAATCTTTTATGTTGCCTTGCTCATAATTTCATATCTGTAGCACTGCAACCCATTAATTATAATCAGTTGTTGAAAAATCAGATACAGTCCACAATTTATCTCTTTGACAAATTGTTGCTGGGTAGCTCATATGCCTCCTTAACACAGTGTATGAAAAGCTGTGAATGAGATGATTATTCAAAGTAATTATATCTTTTTATAGTTTTAATTTGGACTCTATATATTTTAAATTAAGAAAAATTACAGATTTAATAGCATATGAGACTTCTTAATGCTCTATTTTTTGGTTTAAAAATACTTGAAGAATGATGGTAAACAAGTAATTTAAGTAACACAGTCATTTTGTCTTTAATTCTTTATTTCTTGATTTGGTCATAACCTAAATTGGCGAATAAAGTGAGCTTTAATGACACATTTTCCTTTGAATCCCATCTTCATTGGTTCTTGTGTTTATCCTTATCATGTAGCATCATTATGTTGCCCAGTATTATTTTCCATTAAAATTAATGTCATACATCAATTATCAAATCACTTTTTTTCTCTGCAGTTTTTACTCTAATTTAATGAGTATTTGGATTATCTTCAGCTACTTTATTGTCTTAACTATACAAGTAAAAGTATAGAAAAAAGAAGAATTTCTAAATAGTAAAGACTAAAAACTTACTAGTTGAATGAACAATGTTCTCTCTTCTAAAATATAAAGTGAAAAAAAAATAAAAAAAATAAAATATAAAGTGATTGTTAGCTCCACATCTAAACAACAAGTACTGTTGTTAAGTACTATGCACCAGGTACCCTGCTCAGTAACAGGCTTACAATATATATCACCCTCTTTCTATGTATGTATCTTCCCTAGCTACATCCCTGTTTTAGTTCACTGGGCTGTTATAAAAAAATAGCACACATAGGGAGCTTACAAACAACAGAAGTTTATTTTTCACAGTTCTGGAGGCTGGGAAATCCAAGATCAAGTCACTGGTAAGTTTGGTATCTGATGATATAGCCCTCTTTCAAATTGTAGACTGTGGCTTTCTTGCTGTGCTCTCATGTGAAAGAAGGGACAAGGGAGCTTTCTGGGGTATCTTTTATAAGGAGATCGATCCCATTCATGAAGACTCTATCATTATCACCTAATCACCTTCCAAAGGCCCTTCCTCTGAATGCCACCACTTTGGGATTAGAATTTCAATATAAGAATTCAGGGTGGGGAGAATGCAAAAATTCAAACTATTATACTCCTTGCTTTCCTATTGTTTTCCTGCTCTTCCTAAAATTATCTTGATTGCTGGCCAAATTATAGTCATTTGCTAAATACTAAGACTGCATTTTAAGCTTAGGAGGAAGTGGAAATGAGTGCTAATTAATATCATTGGCATATTCCATGTAAATGATACTTACATAATCATTATTAATGTCTCTCAATAGGAAGTAGCAGCCTACACACCCAGAACAATCATACACAGGTTGTAGTATCATATTTCTTGTCCTTTCATGCCTAAGTCCCACTTCACAAGTTAAAACTTAATAAGAACTAAACATTTTATGAATTGAAATCCAAATTTGTATAAACTTCACAATTTAAATAATAGTTCATTGTAAAGAAATGCTTTGGAACATTTTGTCTTTGTTCTAAATTAGGTATGGAATTTTGAGTACTCTTGATGTTACAAAAGCAAATAAAAGTAGCCACTGGTCAATTTTCCTTTTAATATACACAAAAGAAAAAATGTATTTTAGTTGTGTTAGAGACTAGTTTTATCAGTATATATGCAAAAATAATTTTGATTTCATGGATTTGAATTTAGTCAGCTTCTATTTGAGCTATAGCAGGAGTTAAAGAACTAATTAACATTCACATGTTTTCTTTTAGAGTTAATCTTAAGTAGGATAGTATTAATTATATACTGTATCTACCACCAGATCTACACATATATCAAGATGATTACCTATTTAAGTGGCCTTCCTCTTAATGTAAATGAAATAACAATGCCAGACCATCCCACTACCTCCAGTTTGCTCCAGCCAGTCTTCTCATGAACGATCAAATTTTCTCTTTGTATAATTCTCATGATTGTACAAACGTGGATTTATTTTGCCGTCATAAAAACAGAAAAAACAAAATTATTTGGCCCTGTTTCTCCTGCCAGCTATTACCCCATATCTTTGCTTTTATTTGTTGGAAAATTTCTTAACAGAGTTGGTCACTTTGACTTGTCTCTAATTTGCCTTTTCCCATAGTTGCTTAAACCTACTGTTTCAAATAGATTTTCACTACTATTGTGGTACTAAAAGATCTCTTGTCAAGGTCAAAAATATCCTCCACATCGTTATATGTATTAGTAGATTCTCTGTACACATCTTACTTGACAAATTAGCCATATGTAACTCAGTATTAAATGCTCACTTCTCTTTATTCCCTATATTCCAGAACATTACAACTCTTTGTGTTTTCCTTCTGCCAGTTTTCTCTCCCTCCACCTGATCACTTAATATTAGTGGTCCTTTGTCCTCTTTTCTTCTTAACTCACTACCTCAGAGATTTCATCCGGTTGTATGTTTTAAATACCATGCATGTGTCAACCTTGTATTCACATTGGCATGTCCTGTTAAACCTCTAGACACTCAGCTGCTTTCTAGATACTTCTAGATACTTCCATCTAGATACTTAACAGACTTCCCAAACTCACCTGAGTTGCTTTCTTACCAAACTGCTTTACCTACAGTTTTCTCCATCTTTGATGGAAATTTCAACCATTAGTTGCTCAGACCAAAATTACTGGTGACATCTTTGATTAACCTATTTCTCTCATTTTCCCCTCATTTCATCTATCAACAAATTCTCTCAGTTCCACTTCAAAAATATACCCACAATCCAATCAGTTATCACTACCTTCCTTGTGAACACTCTGCTTAACCCATTATCATCAATCACCTGATTGATTTCTCTGCTTCTAGTCTCTGATGCCCTCAAAATAAAGCCAAATTGATCATTTCAATACTTATTCTGTGGCTTCTACTCTTCTTTAAACACTCAGGCACATTATTTCCTTATGGCCTTTCCCCATTATGTGTATGTATGCTAACCACATCATCTTTGTCACGTCTTAACTCCGATGTCATTCTTCAAAGAGAAGTTCTTTAACCACTCTATTAAAAATTGTAACCCATTCACCTTTCCACAATTTCCTCTTTCTCTATGGTTTTGTGCATAGTACTTGCCACCTTCTAATACACTGTTTGTATTGCAAAAATACCACCCTGTGTATATTGCATTGTCTGCCTCCCTTCACCAGAATATAAGCTCCACATAAACTAGGATTTTTCCTTTTCTTTCTTTCTTCATCTTTTTGGGTGGAGGAAGGTTGGGAGTTTCTTTTTGTTCATTGCTATGTGAACCATACCTAGAGCAATACCTAGCACACAGTGAGTGGGAGTTCAATTCATATTTATTGAGTAACAGAGTTGGTGTTAGTACGTGCCTGGCAATATGTTGTGTTGACTACCTGATTTAATTTTTCCAGTAACAGCAAAGCAAAAACTAGATTTAAACCCAATTAGTTTTACTCCAAAGCCTGGGCTTCTAATCTCTATTCCCTCCCATCTTTAGCATCAGTTCATAATTGCATGTAAAACCTGTATCGCAGAGTATGTTGTACTCTGAAAACAAGGTTCCTGATGATACTCATGGAGAATTACAGCCCTACTTCTTGACAAGAATGAAAATTCATTGTTGTGGACATTTGATGTTTAGAATTTATCTTACACTTTAATGAAATATATCAACTAGGCTATTTGCTGCCTTCATGAGTTTGAGATGTGACATGTCAAATCTAATATACTCACCACAAGAACTGGCAAATATAGATTGAAATGCTTGAAAGAAATGTACTGAACTGTTTTGACCCATTGGTGGCACAGCAATATAATAGTTTCTCAGGAAATAGACCTAGCAGATATTCTATCACTGTTGGCAAGAGAATTAATGAGAAAATGAGTAGTTGCCATTTTTAATTAAGAAATCTGTAATATCAGTGTGTGCTTTTCTTACCCTCGGTGTTGATATTTCCTTCAGCCTGTGCAAATGGTTCTATATGCTTAAGTTAATGATTAGTACATCACTAGATTTTTTAGTTATGGAACTGATAACTCTACATTTTATAGATACTTTTACAAAGAGTTGTGTTTTGTTACTATCAACAAATATTTAGTATGATGTGCATGTTACTCACAAAAATATGTCATCCGTATGTTTCTAAATTACTAACCTGGACCTCTGTTTTAGCCTATTACATTTTATTTTATTTTATTTTATTTTATTTATTTTATTTTATTTTATTATTTATTTTATTTTATTATTTATTTTATTATATTTCATTTATTTTATTTTAATTTTAATTTTTTGCCTATTACTTTTTGTATGTTCAGGAAAATACGAAAGAAAACCCAACATACTTTACAATTTTTTCTAAATCTTCATTTTAATACTCTTATTTAAACTGACACATGTTTTGTTATTATTATCATTACTATTATTACTTATGCTAATATTTTTGTAGCTTATGAATAATGACTTATTTTAGTTGAATGATTTGGTCAGAAAATTTGAAAGAATGATAAAAGAGACACTTGTATACTGCTCATCAAGGTTTATCAGGTTTTAAGGTTTTGCCATATTGATACACATTTTCTCTTTTCCCACAAATATACATACACACATACATGAATACACAAAAACTTTATTTGCTTTATTTATTTTACTAAACTATTGAAAAAAAAGATGCACGTATCACTCCATTGCATCCCTAAGTACATAAGCATCTGCTAATGATAGAAACTTCCATTATATAGGCATATATTATGATCACAATAAGAAAATAAACATTCATTAGTTAATGTCATCTACTATATCACCCATTTCCAATGCCCCCAGTTGGACCAAATGGTCTTTTATACATTTCTTTTTAACCTAAGATCCAATTAAATTTCACTCAGTGCATTTGGTCATTATGTCTCTTCTGTCTCTTGTACTCTGGAACAGTCCCATTGTTTTTATTGTTTTTCATGATTCTGAAGTTTTGCAGAGTCCAGGCCAGTTCTCTCATGTCTCATACTATACTAATTTGTATTGATCAGTTATTATTACATGACTTATCCACTAAAATCCCCAACTCAGCCTTATTAGATATTTTCCTCCCCCTCCCCCCCATAATGAAATAGAATCTTAGAAAAGTGAAGTAAATTTCCAAATTTATATATTTGGTAAGTTGTGAAATCAAATTTCAAAAAATATATATAAATATTTATATGTAGGGGATCCCTGGGTGGCTCAGCGGTTTAGCACCTGCCTTTGTTTCAGGGCATAATCCTGGAGTCCTGGGATCGAGTCCCACGTCAGGCTCCCAGCATGGAGCCTGCTTCTCCCTCCTCCTCTGTCTCTGCCTCTTTCTCTCTCTCTCTCTCATAAATATAAATAAACCTTTAAAAAATATTTATATGTATATAAATATATTATATGTGTATATAAATATACTATATATATGATGCAAGATCCTTGCATCTTTAATAAACCACATCCCCGTATTTTATTTGAAAAATATTTATGACAATTGATAAAGGCAGTAAGATTTTATTCAAGGGAGGTGAGGGGCCATGGTGATAGGTATGGTAGGGACCACTGCAATAGGGGCTTTATGGGGAGGAAAAGAGACTGGACTGAATTCTAAGTATAGCATGAGCAAGTAGAAATTTACAACCAAGAAGCAGAGTGAGCAACAGTGGATGGAAAAACACAAAGGTAAAACTGCAGGAGTAAAGGGAATTCTGGCTAAACCAACCTACGGGAAGGCAGTCTCGGATGTTCAGATATCACCGAGGGAATGGTAAAAGATGAGAAACCCAATAAGATATCAGGGGTATCAGATATCAGATATGGGAGAGGTGGGAGTTCTTGCTAAAATGATGAAGCAGAGTTCTTCGTAAAATTGGATTTTACATGAAAGTGCACAGATGAATCTAGGAGAAGGTTCAGGGGCCTGACTAAAGTTTTTTCAGGCAAAAGAATTTTAATCAATTTGTAGTTTTGATTTATTTGTCATCTAATATTGAGAAATTTTCAGGTGCATTCTATCTTACACACCATATACAGTGAAATCATCCCTTCAAAAATACTGGTGGTATTTACAAAGCCAAAAACTGGCAGTCAAAGGGCAGGAACATTAAGACAAAAATAGTTCTAGGGATTCACTAGATGTTTTTTTTTTTTTTTCACTAGATGTTTTTTTCTTTATTTTCAAATAGTGCCAAAGCTGACATAGCAAGAATGCATCAAGGAACAAAGCTTTAAGAAAAGCCTAGATAAGGTAGTTTTTTTAGATCAAGGACAGAACTTGTGAAATTATTATCATTGATAAATATTTGCTCTTCTATTCTTTCAATTATTCTTCCTATGGAATCCAGCTCCAACAGAATCTATTCTACCATGTATTTGGTATATTAGTATTTTTAATGTAGTTGTTACCAAGGTCAAAGAAGTCACACTGATTCCAGTTTTCCAGGTGATTTTTCCAGTTTTTGGCTTATCAGAGCTTTCAGAATATCTCAGGTAATTAACAATTCAAATAACAAACATCCTGTAATTGGGAAGGTGACAACCACCTGTTGTTAACCAATTGTTCAGCTCAACAATTCTAGCTTAGTGTTGGCATTTAACCATATGGAGACTAACTTTGTGGTAGACTCTGTTCTTTTTTTTTTTTTTTTTGTAGGATTTTATTTATTCATGAGAAACACACAGAGAGAGGCAGAGACATAGGCAGAGAGAGAAGCAGGCTCCCTGAGGAAAGCCCGATGCAGGACTCGATCCCAGGGCCCTGTGAGCAGAAAGCAGGTGCTCAACCACTGAGCCACCCAGGCATCCCTGTGGTAGACCCTGTTCTAATGTTAAAGCACTGTAGGGTCACAGATGAATTTAGAGTTGAACTATTTTATAGAAAGTGTAACAATACAGACAATGAAAGTGAGGGATGAAAATACATTCTATATTGATCATTTCAGAATAGTAAAGCAGCTAAAGTTCCCTGGAAGATTAGTCTCTTTTTGCTTCCATATTATCTAATATGGATAAATATATATGTTAAAATATATAAATTATATTAGAACACAATTCTATTCTAAATATTATCTGTCTGAAATTTAGACTGTGAGCTCCCCGATGATCTTTTATTTTCCTTCTTCTTCCTTTCTTTTCTTTCTCCTTCCTCCCTTCCTCCCTTCCTTTGCTGGTAAGAATCTCTGTGCTTGGTACGTGGAAAGTTTTAGTGAATGCTTGTTGAATAAATTAACCAAATTCTGGATAGAGACTGAGGTACATCATGAACTACCAGCATCTCAGTTCAGAACTTGCTATTTATGTGAATGGATATAATTCCTTGTGTTTGTTTATAGGTCTAGAATTCTGTATAGTATAAATTTTTGGAAAACAATTAGTTTATAGGTGAGTTATATATACTTCTCTTTTACCATAGATAACATTAACAACTTATTAATCAGAATTTAGAAAGTACCACAGAATACCAACATTGGTACAAAATAATGTGTTAGTATCACATTTTCCTAACCTGTTGTATTAGTTCCATTGGTAGCAAAGGAAAGGTGCCTCGCCATTTTAAGAAGAAAGTGATTTAATATAGATAATTTTTTGTAAAAATTGCTGGAATGGTCAAAAGGGCAGGTTCTACATTGAGTCTCCAAGGAGACTATAAGAATAAGCACGAGATGCAAACTGCCAAATGAGTGCTATCTCTGACACAACAGGAAGGTGGGAAATCAGGAATTTGATGTTAGCATCAACAAAGTCTTCCATTCAAGGATTAGTGCCCTCAAAGTTATGACTGGACAATGGAGTTTCCACTTGAGAAAAACCCAATGAACAAGCATGTTACCTTCATGAACAAAAGAACAAGGAAGATGTCTTCCATGTCTCCCCACTTTTCAAATCTCCCCAAAATGCACCTAATTGATGATATTGAATCCACATGTGGAATACTAGCTGCAGAAGAATTTAAGACAAATTAAGCTATTCCATTGGTTCATTTGTTCTTTTAACTTTTCTGTCCTGTTAGGCATATCCTATGAAGATTGGAATGGATGGTTAGTACTGGTCCCCCTGTACCTTCTTCACCTATTTAGTTAAAGCTGGCTGCTCTCTAAAAGCTTTCCTCATCTTCTTATTTCCTTTTATCTTTTTTTTTTAATTTTTTTTTTTTATTTATTTATGATAGTCACAGAGAGAGAGAGAGAGAGAGAGGCAGAGACATAGTCAGAGGGAGAAGCAGGCTCCATGCACCGGGAGCCCGATGTGGGATTCGATCCCGGGTCTCCAGGATCGCGCCCTGGGCCAAAGGCAGGCGCCAAACCGCTGCGCCACCCAGGGATCCCTCCTTTTATCTTTTTATTGTTTCTATCCACTCTCATTCTTTCTTTGGGTTCTCCAGGGACCTTGTTATATTACTGACCTTTGTATCTCAAATTTTAATCTCTTGATGGAAAATATATATAACTTTTACCCAGTCCTCTAATCATCCTTCCAATTCTCTTCCCCATGGTTCTACCTATATTATTTGTATATATTTTAAGATTTCAAATGAAGTTATTTTTCCTTCACATCAAGTTTGATATAATTACTATGATTATAAATCTGATTATTTTATTTGTTTTTTTATTTTGATATCTGAATAATGTATCAAATTTAGAGTGATTTTAGACAGATATACTTTCTGCTTCATTGAAAGGCATTCAAATTATAAATCTTTTTAAACAGAAAATGAAACTAATACTATCTTATAAATATATTTACATTTGCCTTTAAGAACTTTACTTATCTGCCTATTTTATCCCAAGTTCTGTGTTACCTAACACATGTAAAGGGCTAAAAAGATGAAATAGACAAGGTTCCTTTATCTACAGACTTTCAGAAAAGTGGGGACAAGTACATTTAAATAGGCCATTTCAATATGTGCTCTTAACGTTTAAAACAACAAGATGGGGATCCCTGGGTGGCGCAGCGGTTTGGCGCCTGCCTTTGGCCCAGGGCGCGATCCTGGAGATCCGGGATCGAATCCCGCGTCGGGCTCCCGGTGCATGGAGCCTGCTTCTCCCTCTGCCTGTGTCTCTGCCTCTCTCTCTCTCTCACTGTGTGCCTATCATGAATAAATAAAAAAAAAAAAAAATAAATAAAACAAACAAGATTTGCTAAAAATGGGGGTACAGTACAGGCTGCTTAAGGAAATGATACCATACCTAAGTCTGAAAGATGAATAGAAATTTTCAAGATGAAGTAGTAAAAGTCTGAATTACTTATAATATGTAAAATGAAATGAAGTTTAGTTGTGTAATACTTTTCTCTTGCATTGCTTGTAATGAACTGTCACTCTAGGTCACCAAACCCATATACCTCAAGGGCACTGGGACAAGACCTGTTAAGGTGGCAATTCAAAGAAAAGGAAATAGGTCAGCTCTTGACTAAGTGTGAGTTTGAGTTCAGTTGAGAAGACAGTCTTGAAGGCCAGCCTTTATCTCAGAGGAAAATATATTTTCTAATTTCTTTGCATTTTATGAAACCTATCACCATAAGTTTCCTCCATATTGTATACAGCAGACATCCTTTCTATTTGTGCAAGTTCTGTCTTCAAGTTCAGTATAATACAGAAGAATAAGAATATGCAGAAAAGAAGATAAAAACCCCGTAGTAAGCACCGGAAACACCCTGAAGAATTATGGCAAAAAAATCAGACACTAGACCTGTTGCTCAAGGACAGACTAATAACCAGCTTCCTAAGTGTTGAGTTGGGTGGGGAAGTATGCAATCCAGCTTTCCTTATAATACGGCATAGGAGAAAATTCACCCCCTGTTTTTTGTTCCATACAATATGGACATGTGTAGATAAGCAGTAACTTCTACCTGCTGCCCTTGTGAAGAGTTTTGTTGTGTAACATTTTCCTTATAAGACTAACAGCAGATACCCAAGATTAAAGCACTTCAAAGCACAAATACCTTAAGAGCAAATGGCCATATTTCTTTGATGCCCAAATTACTCCAAAAGTCCAGAGCAGAATAATTTTACCAGAAGATTAATCAGTCCAAGTAAGATATTAAGCCAGCTACCTTACATCAGCAGCAACAGAAAAATAAAAGGACATCAGATAGTTACTGACCTCCCTTGTCCTGTCAGTCTTGTTGATGTCGCATTAACCCCTCCCCATCACACAGCCATTATATAGCCATTCAGGGGAACCAAGAGGCTGATGCTCAACCTACTGAGCCACTCAGGTGTCCTAGATGTTGATTTATTTTTGACATACTCCTATAAACTAAGAACATCTGCTATTGAAAACTCGGGCAGTGTGGGTGTCTATATTTGTCTTAGTCTTGATGTACGACTTTGAATTTCCCCATGTATGTGACAATTCTTAAAGTAAATAATACCTATGCAGTGTATATTGATTTATATAGTAGATATATGCTCCAGAAACCGAGCAAAAATCATGTTAGATTTTTAAGAACACTTGCAAAAAATGAAATCTGTAACATTTCTTTTAAAATTTAAATATTTGCTCACCATTTATGTAAATATATCTAATATATTTCTTGACTAGTTTATGCAGAGGTAAAAATTCTTATTTCAGAAGAAAATTTAAGTTCTAAAGGTAGGAATAATTTAAACTTGCATAAGTAAAGCTTTAATTTTTCAACAAATTATGTGGCATTTGAAAGGCCATTTGGAAAAATCAAGGAGCTATTTGTATGGAACTCCTTCCCCCTTCTTCTCTGTTATAGATTATTTATGAAAACGTAGAATCATGGCTAGAACGGAAGTGATAGCTTATCCAATCTACATCAGAGCATAAAGAAATTTACTTTAGCCACTCCAAGCAAGAAATAATAAATTTTAAATTGTATAGTATAAAAACACTCATGAAATAAAGGATTTTTAGGCTTTGTATCCTTTGTGATCAGCCCATCGTGCTTTTCTCAGACTTTTCTTATATTTCCCCACACCTAATTCTTTTAACTCCAAATCTTAATAAAAATGAAACAAAAACATTTAAAAATAGAAATCCTTTCTACTATAGAAAATGTATATAATTTCTGTATAGGGCTGTTTTTTGGGGAAATAAAATTAAAAATAGAATCTGCTAACCCAGAAAACCTATTCACAAAAGTAGTAGATAAAGAAAGCTGTTTTATTATTAAATAAGCATTACACAAGGATATGATGTCCCATCATAAGAACTCCACCAAAGAGTTTTCAAAGACAGAAAATCTTCCCTTTTATATAGTCAAGCAGACAAACCTATTACATGCCTATTCTAAAGATGAATGACAAATAGTCCTCAGGTAAGAGAACTAGACAACATTATTGCCACACATAATTCATCCTAAATTGATCTGTAATTGGGGTGACTATCTGTGTTAGCTAATTGGCTTTATCCAAAGGAAAGATAAGTTTCTTGTATCTTTATGACAGGGAGTAGTTTTGTAACTTGGAGTGAGATGTCCACTGAAATTAGGTTCCTACCTTTCTACGGAAAGGGAAATAGAAGTGCCATCTTCCTGATAATTATATTTCAAAGAGATTCTTGGGAAAACATTCCTAAGTTTTGAGTCTAACAAGAGGTTTATTTAGCACTTGGAAATATTTATGTACATTTGAGAAAGACAGATAGAACTAATAATTACAAGTTTTCCAAAATGAAACTTTTAAGATAAAGAGAGGTGAGGAGTAGTCTTCTATTTTTAGCGGGGAGAACTAAGCCTCTTATTACTTGTATTTACCCTTACATTCCCCTTTCAATTTCTGATTGACAGGGCTTTGTCTTTATTAAATTTGCTCTACCCAATATATACTCCTACTTTATTAGTACATAATAGGACAGAAGGCTAAATGTTAAAGAAGGTTTAGGAAAAAAGACTAGAATGAAAGAGTTATGAAACTCTTTCCTTTCTTGATTTCAGTTATTTTCTTTCTGTTTATCTGAGCTGTAATTTCTAAATCAATATGCTTTAATTTGAACTAAATGGTGCCATTAAAAACTATCTTTATCCTGATTATTTGCTAATCACATCCCCACTCTTCCAGTAATCCCTACTCAAAATGTATGCACATTTTCCCAAGGGTAATCTATAGAAATAAAATCCAAGAGATACTCCATGAACATGATTCTGAAGGCAAATAAACCTTAGAAAATCAGTGTACAATTGCTTTGCGAAAAAAAAAAAAAAGTCATATTAATTAGGGCCATTATATAATTTTAATGGGTTTGGTCCAGCTTTTTTTCTTTTCCTTTCTAATATATGATATATATATATATATCATATATTAGATATAAATATATATTAGATATATATATTTGGCTATATATATCTCTGAAAAGAATAGAATGGAATAGAAAATATTAGAGGGCATCGTACATTTATGGAGTTATGCATTGTTCTATGAATCATGTTTGAAGTTATTTACTTTCATGTGTGATGTTGGTATGTATAAATAAACATAATTGTGTATTGGAGTTTTGAAAATAATAAATAAATACCATAGAAATGAAAACAAACAGAAACTACTCAGAGCTTCTATAACAAGGGGGTCAGCCACCATCCCTTGCTTTAATAGAAACTCAAAGACAGTCAGTGGAATGGGAAATCTTTATAGTGAAAAAAAGAAAGAGGGAAGGAAGGAAGGATTACTTTCTAATTTTGCTCTGATGGAGATTATTGTCATGGGGAGGCTGGAAGTGGGCTAACTAGAAGTAAAACAATCTTACCTGATTAGTTTGTGCAGCATATTTGGCTTTCTCTGATTGATTCTGTGTTGGAAGTGGGAGCAAAAATTAGGGAAATTGGCTATTATTGTCCAAGTCTTACTTTTCTTAATAGATTGCTGCAGAGGTTGTAGTCTGGCTTCCTGAGCTTCTCAAATGGGTCAGAGCTGTTGTCATATATAGAATAGCCATTATCCATGTGTATATTTGGTCCATCAAATAAAAATAATAAAAGTTTTAAATGCAAAAAAAAGTTTTAAATGCATGGTCATAAACTACATACCCCACTTAAACTTTCATAATGAACATTAATATATTAAAGAATAAAAAATGCTACATAAATCAATTTAATATTCTATAGAGTATATTCATATCACAATCATTTTGACTATCAAGCTCCATTTTTATTCCATAATCCCTCTTAACTCATAGAGCTTATGTTGCTTTGGGAATTTTTTTTAATTATATATATTTTTTTCGACTTTAATTATCCTTCTGTACCTCCTACATTAAATAAGTTGCAAGTTTTATCATTTGTCTTTACCAGTACTTGTCACCTCTGTTTTGGCCACAATTATAATACCTTTTATTTTGCTTTTCTTGAATTGTTCCAATAGCTAATTCCAGGTTCCTTTCTTGAAGCTACTCTTCTCATAGATTCCAGATTAGTTTTAGCTTTGTTACTTGATTCTAAAATCTTTATAGAATCTTCTATATTCTGACATAATCAATTCCACTCTGACTAGATACAAGAAGTCATGCACTGTTTGACTATAATTTGCTTTTCCACTCATATTTTATGTTTTTTATATAAAATTTTTTCTTGTTCAAACTTATGCCCCTCAGTCCTTTTGTAATATATTTTCTGATTTCCATTTATAAAAGTCCTTTGCATTCATTAAGAACAGTATAAAATTCAACTTCTTTGATATAGTTTTCATTATTCATCCCTACACTTTCCTTCTTTCTGTGTAGGAAACACAGAAAACTGTTTCCTTTTTCTGAATTTTTAAATTCTAATTACTGAATCACTTCCTCTGGCTTTTATTCTTATGTATTTCTAAAACACCTTAAATAAATAACATACTTTTCACATATTGTCTTGCATTAAAATTATTTATACCTATTTTAAGTAACTAATCCTTTTTTGTCCTTATACATACACAAAATCTATACATTATTCAACATTTTAAATCTTTATGGCCCAAAATATCACGTCTTGCACATCCTATCTTGTTGAATGAACAAACAAAACACCTTACTTTTTTCTAATCTCTAGTCTTCAAACATCACAATTAATCCCCCCTTGTCTGCGATTTTACTTTAGGCACTTCAAGTTATCCGCAGTCATCCTTGGTTCTGAAGCAAATGATTCTCCTTCTGACTTACTGTCAGAAGGTACACTAGCCTCATGCTTCATCTTAATACCTGCCTCATTCATCTCACATCATTTCATCACATAGGCATTTTCTCATCCCACATCATCATGAGAAGAATAGGGAGTGCAATTCAATAAGATCTTTTGAGAGATAGATCACATTCACATAACTTCTATTATAATTGTTCTGTTATTAGTTATTGTTATCAATCTTTTACTGTGCCTAATTTATTAATTAAATCGTATCATAATTATTCATGCATAGAAAAAACATGTTTTTTTTTTTGGAGGGGGGGACTTAGTACTATCTGAAGTTTTAGGCATCCATTGGGGATCTTGGAATGTCTCTCTGTGGCAAATTGAGAGCAACTATACATACCAAACACAACAATATCCTCTTAAAATTGCAAAGTCATTTATTTTACTATTTGAGAACAGTATTAACTGCAAATAACTTGCAAGAAGTTAGGTAATGATTGAAATTTAAACTAGAATGTAGGTGAATAATACAGGATTCTCTCCTGAAAACTCTGGAAACAGAGACCACAGCCTGAAAGATATACAAAGATAATGGAGAAGTGGTTGTTAAAGTAGTCTCGGAGGCCTAAACTATATGAGAAATCTGGTCCAATACTATAGCATTTATTTATCATATTATTGCCAGCACTTTAAAATACCTAATTAAATGTTATATTTATTTCCTTGAGCAAATGCCTAGTCTGTTGCATTTAGGATTCTCCCAATGAGACAGAACGTAAAGACTGCTAACTAGACAGAACGTAAAGACTGCTAACTCTGGGAAACGAACTAGGGGTGGTAGAAGGGGAGGAGGGCGGGGGGTGGGAGTGAATGGGTGACGGGCACTGGGGGTTATTCTGTATGTTAGTAAATTGAACACCAATAAAAATAAATTAAAAAAAAAAAAAAAAGGATTCTCCCAATGGCTAGCTCAGCGCTTGATACCTGTTTCTTAGATTGAAAGAAATTGTGTGGATAGTTCCAGGACTTAATTCCATAATTATCAGCATTATTATTTTTTGAAGTGCATTTATGTTTAATGTTTGACTTTTTCTCTATCATAGTACAGCACAGGGTAAGGGTCATATAGCCTAGATCTTTGATATGAAGTACACAACATAACATTTAGGTATCTTCATCATACAGACATACACACAAACAGCCATGGTCACCAACATTAAGGATATCAAAACAAAAATTAAATTAAATTAAACAAAAGACCCAGAAACATGCAAGATATTTTTTGTGTGTGAATGACTGATATGGAAGGCACCTGGTCTTCAATATAAATGTTTTTGAGTAATAAAAAAAATAACTTTTTTGTGTCTGTCTAGGGACTATGCTATGTGTTTTACTTACATTTCTTATTATTCAGTCCTTATAATGACCATATAAATCAGTTATTAATGCTCTTGTTTTACTCATGTGAGAAAACTGACATATTTAGAAATTTAGACATATTATCAAGAGCAACTTCATTCTATATACTCTCCTATCCATCCTCTCTTTCTTTTAAGCAAATAAATGTTTATTTTTTTCACATAACAAGAAGTCCAGCATCAGGTAGTTGAAGATATTAGTTCAGCAGCTCAATAGGTCAAGGATAATTTTTTTTTTTTGTAAATCTCTTGGCCTTTCTTTCATAGTTACAATATGACTATAGTAGTTTGAACTTCCTGTATTCATTCAAAGGAGAAAAAAAAAGAACAAGAATGGGTTGCAACATGCAATGTCTTTCCCTTTTTGTAAGGAAAGAGAAGGCTTTATCATAGTTACTATTGGATTCCTGTTTACTTAAAAAAACACACAACCAAAAATAATAAATCATAGCAACATGAAAGAAGGTATATAACATGAATGTACAACTCATGATAGATTATGATAAAATAAATACCCAGAACAAGAAAGAGAATACTGCCAGGATTCCAGAGACTCTCCACCTTGCCTTCTCCTAATAAATATAATAAATAATAAAAGCACTAATTTTTTAAGTCAGGATAATGGTCACTTCTGGAGGAGTGGAAATGGTAGTGATTAGGAGAAAACATTATTTTTTAAAATAAAAGACATATTCTACTTATTTGTTGCACTCTGGATTTTCTCTGTTTGGTCTTTTGTAACAATAAGAGTGGTTGATTCTTCTATTTGTTTTATAAATGTAACTCCAAATAATTATAAGTCCTTTCACCATCTGGAAGAGATAGTAAGAGAAATAAGGTTTAGAAGTTTTTGATGGCTGCAGTTATGCTGCTAGCAGTTATGGTTCTTTCGAAAGAAAAAATCAATTTACTTTGATTGCTATTATAGTTCAAAAAATATTGATCTACCCCTGCTTGCAAACTCTTTAAACAGGTAGCTACAGAGATTTAGACAAAAATCTATATTTCACTTTGTTCTTTCATTCAACATACTTTAAAGGAAAATATTTAAAGAATAAGCAGGTTAAGTGAAGTTGAAGTGAACAATGCTCTGTTGAGTCCTTCTTATAAAAAGGAATACTTCCTGATACTTTGATTTAACTCTTCCATTATTAGACTATAAGTTCCCAAGGGAGTGGGGTCATATCTTTTTAATTGACTCTATATCATGTTTAGTTCATTTCATGGGAGATTAGCATGACTGCTTTATGTGAAGGATTTGTTGGGTGTGCATCATCAGGATATTTTACCAGTGGCTTCTATGTGCTTAAAATAAAGTTAGCAAAGCTTCTTACTGTACACAGACTATGCTACATCTCCCAACCTCGTGTCTGACCTCACCCTCCTTGTACCCTAACCTCAGCCATATTGAGCTGCTTGAGTTTTCCAACTATGTTGTTTCACACTATCACCCTTTGGTCAAACTATGTCCCCTACATGAAATGTTACCAATCATCAAACACATTATTACACCTCCTCCAATCACTCTCATCCTGGTAAACTTGCCCAATCTTAGTTTATGCTTCAGTTTTGTTGTTTGTTTTATCTAATTTATTTTAAGTAATCTCTACACCTAGTGTGGAACTCAGACCCACACCCTTAAGACCAAGAGTTTCAGACTGTACTGGCTGAGCCAAGCAGGTGCCCCACATATTTCAGTTTTTAGAATCTTTCCACTCCTAAGCAGAATTGTTCATTTTCTTCCCATGCCTCCTATATACCTCAATATAAAATTACATTATTTATCACACTTTTTTGTATCAGTATATTTGTTTTTTTCCTGATAGGCAATAGTAGACTAAGTTGTATTCATCTCTACATTCTCAATATTTAGGAGAAAGTACAATTTCAAGACAATCTTCTCAAATGAACATAAGATACAATTGAATGGACGGATGAATAAATGAATATATGAATAAGGTCACTGTACCTGAAAAAAGTGTTAACGAAGCTGTCTATAGTTAAATGATTTACTGGTTGATAGCACCAACTGATCTAAAATTTTTACAATGTGAATGACCTTGAGCATATCCCTGGGTTTCCTAATCTCAATCAGCCTGCCACATTGCCCTTTTATCATAGACACTGTATCTAGTCCCTAACCGAAGGCAAATGCTAAGGAGATGCTTTGAAGGACATGAAGAATATAAAGAATGGGTCAAGCTTTAAAAACTACCTCAGGGCAAGTCAGGGAAGAGGAATCACTTTTCACTTTACATTTTACAGTTAGAGTATCACTTAAGTCAGAATACATAGGGAATGCACTTAATTTCTCAAATCATCTTGGAATTTTAAAACATTGACAGTTTGTAGCATAAGTGTCAACCAGAGCATAGTCTGTTTTTATTCTCTCAAAAGTCTGTGCTAAGAAATTGAATACATATATAATATATAAATGCTGAATCCACCTATTTGATAGCTCTTACAGACTGTGTTTTAAGGGCCAGGATTATGACACATATCTCTTTGTGTCTAGCACAGCTCTTGGTACACAGTGGAAGCTTAGCAGACATTGAACTGAACTGAATTTGTTATACTTTGAAGTTGGTAAGACTAGCCTTTAGATTTTCCAAACTAAGAGATTATCTTATTATCAGCAAGTGTGTGCATGTATGTGTGTGTATATTTAACTGATTCTTATCTTTTTTCATTAAAATGTTTCAGACAATAAAATTTATACCCTAAGGAACTCTCTACTAGTTAACATGAGTTCCTAGTTTTGGAATCACTACATTGTAGTATATTTTGAACTGTTGTGACAATTTAAGAAATATGCCAATACTTAAATACTTTCCCTTTTAAATTTTTTTAAAATTTATTTATTCATGAGAGACACAGACAGAGAGAAAGAGAGAGAGAGAGAGAGGAGCAGAGACACAGGCAGAGGGAGAAGCAGGCTCCATACAGGGAGCCTGATGTGGGACTCGATCCCGGGTCTCCAGGATCACACCCTGGGCCGAAAGTGGCACTAAACCGCTGAGCCACCCGGGATGCCCGATACTTAAATACTTTTATACATTATTTCTTTTCAATTAAATTAGAGGATACTTAGTCTTTTCTCTAAAATAACCTCATTCCCTTGAGTAATGTTTTTCATGAAACCCTAGGCAGCCCATAGAACAAAATTTGATAATCACTTGGTCAAAAGAAAATGCTACCTAATTCAGTTCATAGATTCCATATTTACTGTTTTAGTCTATTTGGGCTGCTACAACAAAATACCATAGACTAGGTAGTATATATAATATATATATATATTTAGAAATTTTGATTTATTCTCATAGTTCTGAAGGCTGAAAGTTCAAGATCAAGGTACCAGCATGGGAGAGGGAGGGAGGGGGAGGGAGGGGGGAGGGAGGGAGGGAGGGGGAGGAAGGAAGGAAGAGGAGGAAGGAAGGAAGGAAGGAGGGAGGAGGGAGGGAGGGGGGGAGGGGAGGGAGGGAGGGAGGGAGGAGGGAGGGAGGGCGGAGGGAGGAGGGCGGAGGGTGGAGGGAGGGAGGAGGGGGAGGGTTCGTTTATTTCTTTCTTCTTTCTTTCTTTCTTTATTTCTTTCTTTCTTTCTTTCTTCTTTCTTTCTTTCTTTCTTTCTTTTCTTTCTTTCTTTCTTTCTTTTCTTCTTTCTTTCTTTCTTTCTTTCTTTCTTTCTTTCTTTTCTTTCTTTCTTCCAGATGGAACTTTGTTTGTGGTTCATAGGTGGTACCTTCTCTTATGTTGTAGAAGGTACAAGGTATTTCTCAGAAGCTTCCTAACCTAATCACCCCAAAGATCCCACTTTTAATGCTAGCATCTTTAAACTTTGAGGAGATACAATCAGACCATAGCACCTATGAAGGCTGGCAAACTCCTTGTTTGTGTACACATATTTTAACTGAAATTCCTTGGGTATCCTCTAAATTAGAAACATGGGCACTGAGATGATGGAATATAAATGGTTTGTCATAAACATATCAACACAGCCATAAAAACAACTCCAAATTGATATGTCAAATAACATATTTAGAAGCAAAGAAAAGCACATTTTTTATCAACACATTGTTTTTATCACCAATAAAGAGCCCTGAATTCTATGAAAGGTATTAAAGTATTCAATAACTTTTTAAGGTGACATATGATTAAGAATTGAGTAATTTTTTAGTTCCTCTATTTGCTATGTATCAAAAGAGTGTATGATTTAACTACTGGCTACAGATGTTCTTTTATACAATCTCTATTAGGAAAGGTAAACTCTGTCTCAGAGTATATTTACCAGCATTCTGAAGTTTGCATATTTTTTATTAAACGGTTTATCTAATGTAAAGTTTTTAAAATATCAGAGTTTTCATCATGATTGTAAAATACACATTTATTATTGCAAATACATCCTTTATTACTGTGCCTGGGAAATTATAGATTTTTTTTTCTCAAAATCTAAGTGTTAACTATAGTCTCATTTGTCTGAGATACTTGAAGGTGAGACTGAATTTGACTCACAAGGTCTTTTCTAGCTGCATGGTTCCGTATTTCACAACCTCTGTAAGTCCGTTGCTAAGGTAATGAGATTCCCAAGAGGCTTCTTAACATTAAGAATCAGCAAAACTGCAAGTTTTACAGATCACTTCTTTTAACCTACACAGTTTCTCTGTGAAGTATTTGAATTACAGTGTCAACTGTTGTCAAGTCAGAGATTGATCAATGAGAATTTCTATGTCACTTTGAGGCCAGATGTTAGTCTTTGGCTGGAAATCTGATTGAATTTAAAATTAGAGTTTATTACTTTAGGCATCAAGGATCAAAGTTACTTGGTCACTACAGAGAAGGTGTTGAAAGAGTCCTGTTCTACAAATTTCAGCCACTGCCATTTAAACCTATATTTCCAATTTTGTTCCCAACTCACTGCAGAAGAGCCTTCCTTAGCGTTCTGTTTCTATTTCCCTGACCTCCCATCTTCATTTGCTTTAGCACCTCTTCCCCAGCCTCTGATTTCTTTGCCTCCACAGAAGGAAAGAGAAAGAGCAGAACCAGGTGCTACTCCTCAGATGCCAATCTCTGATTCTGCAAATGGATATTCATTATTTCTTCATTCTTACATATTCCACAATCATTCCTTGAAAATTACAATGACAGAGGATATAGTGCTAAAGAACATGTATTCTATAACCACACCAGCTGGGTTCAAATCCCAGCTCTGCCATGTAAAATATTTGTGTGTCTTCAAATCACTAACCTCTTTGGGTCTTCAGAGGGTTATATTTGGATTAAATGTAACAAGAGCTTAGAACTTTGCATGGCATTGGGGTGCCAGTTGGTTAGGCATCTGACTTAGGCATGGGTCATGATCTCAGGATCTGGGATCCAGCCCTGTGTAGGGCTCTCTACTCAGGGGGAATCTACTTCTCCTTCTTCTTCCCTCTGCCTCTCTAACCCCCAACTCATTCTCGGTCTCTCTCTCAAATAAATAAATAAAATCTTAAAAAAAAGAACTTTGCCTGGCACTTTAAATGATATAAAAATTGTTGTTATCCTCATGTGTGTGGATACTTGAAATGCAAAGATCAATAAAGGCTCATGAAAGAAGATAAATAAGTAAATAAATTATAGTAAGTATATGGGCCAATATATAACTATTCCCTTATGCATATAGAAGCCCAAAGAAAGGAAAAACTAACTGTGCTTGTAAGCTCAGGACAGTATTTATGGAAAAGTATAGTCTGACCTTGAGAAATACATGAGAATTTCCCAGGTTTTACATACTAGGAGAATGTCTTATTTCTGGGCAGAAAAGATGACATACCTAAAGCCATGTGGGTGTGAAAGGGAACAGCAGGTTTCTCAACATGCAGGACACTTAGGTAGCTTGTAGAAAAATGAAGGGTGACAGGACTGGAGAGATGGAAAAGATTTAAATTATGAGGGCCTTCCATTAGAAAGGATTCGAGGAGAACTGAATAGTTTTAAAACCACCCTGGTGCCATGCAGAGGTGGGATTAATGTGTTGAAGTGTTGGAAACAAAAAACCTTTTTTTTAAAATTAATGTTGCCATCTTTTCTTCCAATACTGGAATCAAGTTAATTCATCTATTTCCTTAATTATTCCAGTACCGGCTCACATGATCCTCTCCATCCTTTCTCTCAAACAGCAATGGAACAGTGGAAAGAATGTGCTTACTGGAGTCATGTAGATGTTGAATTGAATCTCATTTGAGTTTATTTCTGTGTATATAGTGTGGTCAGCCTCTCAGAACCTTGTTTTTTCATCTAGTAAGCTAGAAATAGTATGCCTCACTCTCAGTGCTGCAGTAAGAAAGCTATGATGTAAAACAGTATCGTATTTAGCAACTTCTTTGATAAATAATAGTCACTCAATAATGAGAGCTAATATCTTAGCCTCCTAAGAATCACACTTGTGTTTAGACAACTATTAGGTAGCCCAGTCCCTTACCTTGTCCCATTCATTGTTTGCAAGAGGTAAGTCAACAGGTCCCAGCTTTGGTTCCCTAGAAAACAGAGGCTAAGGCATAGCTTACGGACTATTACTATATGGGGAGGAGAAAGGTAGTACGGTTCCAAAAGATGAGAGAAAAAAGAGATAATAGGGAAAGGGAGGCATTCAAATACAGGGTGATATGCTATTGAGTATTACCTGAGTTGGTCACCAGCCCTCACCAAGAAACACCAAACCACATATGGTTTGGTTATGTGGGCCATGTGGACCATGTGGGCCATTGTGTTTTAGAGCTATCTTTTGGGGGAAGAGAGGTAAGCAATTAATCCACTGATCTCTTCTCCTTTCCTGCTTTGGTGATCAAAAGTCCATCCCTCAGGCATTTTTTCCACAATTCCAGATAGCATTGAAACCCCTTAAGGGGAAAAAAAAAAAAAAAAAAAAAAAAAAAGGAAACCCCTTAAGGGAAAGAAAAATCAAGAAGATCAAGCTTTTGACAAATCCTATTGGATCAAATCTAGGAACTGGAGCTTCTACAGTTTCTGCTGCAATGAACAAGATAAAATAGACTGTGCTGATTGTTGCTCCATGCCCTAACCACATACAGGCTTGAGACAACAGGTAGTGTTAGGAGAGCTGCTAAGAGAAGTGTCCCTTTTGCCATATTCCATTTGGTAGAAGCTAGCCATTAACGCTGCCCATTAATCAAAGAAAGGAGAATTTGATTCCACCTTTGGATAAGGCGGAGCATCAAAGAATTTACAGACATTTTTCAAAACCACCACAGAACTGTGTGAAAGCAAGATGCAAATATAATGCCTCATCGTTCCCAATACTTTGAGTTTACTAAAACGAGACTCTGTTTCACAAAACCACACAATAACCATCCAAATTAGAAAGTTACCATTGATATAGCATTATCAAGTAATTCACAGGCCCCATTCAAATTTCACTAACGATCCAAAATGTTCTTTTTCCCTTCCTTGTCCAGGATTCAACCCACAACATGATTGCATTTATCTGTCATGTCTTTTGTAGTTAGTAATATGTCCTTCAAACTGAGTCCATACAGTCTTTCCTCCTGTCCAGACTTAGACTCTGCATTCTTGACAAGAATACCACAGAAATTACTCTCAGTGTCTTCATGCATCTTATCAGGAAGCAAACAATGTCTGTATATCCCACACTGATTGTGTGATCCTTGATCACCTAGTAAAATTAGTGTCTTCTGGAGTTGTCTATGGTAACATCATCATTTTCTCTTTGTGATTGATAATCCAAGGTAATCCAAGACTACACTGTAATCTTGTTTTTTTTATCAAACATTCACCCAGAATCCAAAATCACTACAAATGGCTACCAAATGTTGATCTTATTTTTTTGTATTAATTCTACATTTTTTAAAACTGTCATTCTACATGTAGAATTTTATCTTCCTTCTCATTTGCATTACATTGAATTAAATCCGTTGTACTAAACAAACAAACAAACAAAAAATCAGTTGTACTCTATCATTATTAGTGTTGGTTTTGAATGGTGAAACTGTTCCAGCATGCCCCAGTGGAGCCCTCTTCAAGCTTGTGCTTTTGATAGTCCCACTGGTCCTAAAGCACTTTTTATCTTTTTTTGGACACATCAGTTTGTTCTAGGGTTACATTGTTCCTTTTCTTGTCCAACCCTGGAAGCAACCTTCCTGATTTCTTTTAGTAAAGAATGGCATTTAGAAACCAAAATGTAGGTACTTAGTGTGCTTGTTGCTATAGAGATTTATTGCTTTAGTATTCATAGTGGATGAAACTAGAAAATATGTGTGCATACATATATGTTTATATGTGTTTGATATATATATGTACACATTTTCATCTATATCTAATCTGTGTATATCTATATTTTACATGAATTCACACAGTTCCTCTACTTTAGTTTCCCCTTGGGATTCTTTGAAGCCTTCCCTTTTTTACACCCCTTTTGGATAATGAGAAACCTGGTTGCTCTTATCCTGAAATTTATGCTTTTCACAACCCCTCATATATACTCAATCTCCCAACCTTACTGGCTGCCTCCTCAGCCTTACTTCTACTTGTCTGACCCCCAGACACATCACCTACTTGAACCTCACCACCTCCTCAACCCTTACTGACTTTGCTATAGGCTGAATCCTTATGTCCCCTGGAAATGCATATGTTGAAATCTCCTTCCCAATGTGATGGATTTTGAAATGGGGGTAATTGTTGGTAGGTGATTAGGTTACCAGAGTGGAATCACAATGAATGGGATTAGTGCCCCAGAGAACTCTCTCACCCCTCCCACCATGTGAGAACACAGCTTTCAGAGAAGACAGCTTTTCCCTTCTGGGTTCTTTGTCTGATCTCATAATTAAGTTGACAGAAGACAGATTGACAAAAGAAAAAAATGTTAATTTCATTTTTACGAGAACCCCAATGATATTAGGATTCTTGACAGTCAAACAATTGAAGTTTATATAACCATCCTGAGCTAAGAAGGTAAGAGGGGTCTGGGAGTTCAAAGGGGAGGAAGACAATTTACAGATATATGAAGAGACTTAATGTTTGTAAACAGTGTTTGCCCTGCTGTGCAGACATAATGGAACACAGAGAGAAATTTGAACAAACAAGCCTTGCTGAGCTCCTTCCGGCTTTTACCACACCTAGCTCATATTCTTTGTAGTTATTTTCAGTGATAGCTGTCTACCAGGCCAGGCCCTCTATCTAAATGCGTTCAGGCAGTTAAAAGGGAGGTAAAAAGCTCCTCCTGAGCCCCTTGGGCCCTGATTGACTTTAGCTCAAAACAACCCACACATCAAAGTGGCACACTCTGGTATGACCTGCCCTGGATCACATCACAGGACCACATCTCCTGTCTATGACCAGGAGATAGGCTGTCTCCAGACACCAAACTGCTGGCATTTGATCTTGGACATCCCAACCCTTACGACTGAGAGAAACAAATGTCTGTTGTTTATAAATCCAGTCTATGGTATTCTGTTAAAGCATCCCCAATGAACTCAGCCTCTTAACTCCAGCCAAGCCATCACCTATAGAAGGAGAGAGAAGCAAGGAGACTGCATATCTTTTCTGATATTACTCTTCTTCCATCTAAATGCTTTCCTTCCTTCCTCTTCTCCAGTTCATTAACCTAAATAACTAAGCACAAGGATCACCTTACCTATTTGCCAACCTCCAGCTCCAAGGGGGCTTAGATATACCATCCTCTGTGCCCCTCATTTAAGAGCAGAGGATACATCTTATTTAGTTTTATGTCCCTAATGCTTAGTATTATTTTGATAAATATTAGACATATGTTTCATAAATAGATAATTAAAGAATGAAAAATTCCTTTCATATAGCTTACTGACTAAGACTTTTTGGGGCACCTGGGTGGCTCAGTTGGTTAAGTGTATGACTCCTGATCTCAACTCAGGTCTTTGTTTCAGGGTTGTGAATTCAAGCCCCACATTGGGCTCCATGCTGGGTGCGGGAGCTTGCTTAAGAAAAAAGACTTTACTATGCACCTAAACTCTGCTATACACAAATTCTGTGAAATTGTCAAATTAGTGTCTTTGTTTGGGCTGTTATAACAAAAATGCCATAGACTAGGTGCTTATAAACAATAGCTTATGCTCTTCACTCAGAGTCTGGAGACTAGATCAAGGCACTGGCAGATTCAGTACCTGGTGGGAGCTCATTTCCTCATTCATAGATGGCTGTCTTTTCCCCACATCCTCAAAGGGCAGAAGAGGCAAAGGAGCTTTTAAAGGCCTCTTTTAAACGGGCACTAATCCCATAAATGAGGCTTCTATCCTCCTGACCTAATCACCTCCCCAATATTCTATCTCCAAATGCCATCACATCGGGGATTAGGTTTCAACATATGAATGGGGGGGGGGGGCAGGAATTATTCAGTCTAAAGCCATACTTACCTTTTCTGATTCTCA
The DNA here is from genome assembly GCF_011100685.1 of Canis lupus familiaris. NCBI lineage: Eukaryota > Metazoa > Chordata > Mammalia > Carnivora > Canidae > Canis > Canis lupus. The sequence goes on along the minus strand of NW_023330629.1, from coordinate 45,329 downwards.
CTTTTCTCATCTCTAAATGGAGATAACAATTACTTCACAGGGTTGTTATTGAGGATTAAATTATATAATTATGTTTTAAAAAAAAGATTTCCACAGTGCCAGTATAGTTTCCATGCTCAAAAAAATGATAGCCACTATTATTAGTTATTGTTTGTGACTGTTTCTACTGTAACAATCATGTTACATATTAATTATTTTTTCAGATATCAGTTTCACCTCTTGAAAAAAAATTTCAAAGGCAGTGATATATAATAGGTATGAATTTATTGTAGTAACTGCATGTTGTTTTTCAGTCTGAGAGTACTGCAGCTTCAAAATTACATATTTATTTGAAAATATGTCTTTGATTTTTAAAAATCAAGGAGCAAAAAAAACAAAAACAAAAATCTATGGTTTCAAAAACAGTAGAATAAGCACTTACTTTCAATCCTAACCCAAGGGTGATAGAAAATATATTTTAAAAATTCACTGAAACTGAAGCATAGAAAGAGGAAATGTCAGTTGTTATGAGGCTTGTAGGGGATCACTAAGAAAAAATGTATATAAATAAACATGTAAAGATATATACAGAAGATAGAGGTAAACTGAGAATTTCATAAGCCTCTTTCATCACAAGAGGCTATTGCTATAGCTTCTGCATAGGAAGCCACCAGACATATTGGGTCTAGAAAACACCAGGGAAGAGTCTGCTGGCAATCCTGAGAAACTGCAGCGATGACCCCAGAGGAAAATATTTCAGCTACAGAGCCAAATGCTCATATATGGAAGGAGAGTCCAGTGAAGTTGTCAAGAGGGAGAGCTCCCCAACTCAACATGAAGATCACAGAAGTGAACTGTACCATAGATCAACAGAGGGGATCAATAGAGGGGAAAGTTTATACCCAGAACTACAAGGCAATTCTGACATGAGAAGAAGTAAGTCTGAAGGTGGGGGATGTTGAAGGTGAAGAATGGGGACTGAAGGACCTGCAAAGTTACAGAGAAGCAAGCAAAGAAGAACATTTATTTGAGAACTTGCTCAAAACCAGCCATCTTGTTCTCTCAACTATTTCCTCCTGCACCTTCATCACAGGCTTGACAACAGGCATGATTTACCATGTTCTCCTGAAATGTGCAGCTGCTCTTTTCATATACTTCTGTTCATACCCAAGGAAACATTTAATAGAGGAATAAGAAAATTATTTTAAAGAATTATTAGATATCTTCACAAAAGTTAAGGGAGAAACCCATGAAAAAAATAATAGGAGGTTATGAAACAGTCAAACAATCATTAAATGTTCAAGAAATGATGACATAATTTTTCAGTATATAGGTTGAATTGGGATTAGATAACCATCCACAGTGAATTAGTAAATCAGAATATATATACATATATTTACATATATATGCAGAATAGGGAATTTCAAAATTCAAGAATGCAGAATAGAGAATTTCAAAACTGAGAATTTGAAAGATTGAGTAACACAAAGGCCAAATCCCTAAATTCCAATATTCAATGTAAATGACTTTTAGAGATAAAAGTATGAGACAGTATTTAAAGGAAAATATGGTAACAATTTCTTAGAACTTAAAAAAAAGTTACAAGTTATTTGATAGAAGGAATCGATGAAGCACCAAGCATAAAAAATATTAAAAACCAATACCTAGGTAAATGATAGTTACATCAAAAATAGCAAGTCTAGGGGCATGTGGGGTGGCACAGTCAGTTAGCCCCAACTCTTGGTTTCAGCTCAGGTCCTAATCTCAGGGTCTTGGAACCGAGCCCCACCTCTGGCTCTTCACACAGCATGGAGTCTGCTTCAGATTCTCTCCCTCTCCCTCTGTCCCTCCTGGTTGTGTATATGTGCTCCTTTCTCTCTCTCTCTCAAATAATCAAATATTAAAAAAAACAAAACAAAAAAACAGCCAGTCTAAAAAAGAATACTTCAACTTATGGTAAGGGAGAAGGAAATTGCAAGGGACAGATAAATTATAAGAAAATTAAAATCTCTTTGGTATCATATTTGTAATCAGAAACACTGAATGGATAAAAGATCAGGGGAAAAACATACTCAAATGCTGATAGAAAATAATTTTGAATTAAAATTCTATAATTTATCAAGTATCATTCAATAGTGAGGGCCAAATAAAGACATTTTATGATGAAGAAGAATCTGTTCTTTCAGTAACAGAAACAATTTCAATTTCAAGGCTTGAAAGTAATACAATTTTGTGAGCCTGCTAACAATGTCATTTTACCATAGCCTAGCATGTAAGCCCATCTACTCCCACTCAATATTTTCCCCTAGAGCATGTATCACCTTCCAAAATAAGATGTTATTTACTTCTTGTTTATTATTCATAAACTTTCAGTGAAATATATGGTACAGGAAAGCAGGAATCATTGTCTATTTATTCATTGATTTTTCCCACATTCCCAGAACCAAATCTATAATATCATAGGTATTCAAATAGGTATTTGCTGAATAAATTGAATGACTAAAGGGTGGTTTCATATATGTGAAGTGAACTTGATTCAACTACAAGGAAATATGCTAAAATCCATTTCTGTTAGGAAGTTTAACACAGTTCTTTTAGAAATTGTCAAAGAAGGAAGACAAAAAATAATTAAGGGCATAAAATAATTTCAATTTGACAAATACAACAAGTTGGATTGAATATATTTACTGATTTATCCATTGTAAATCTGAATATACTTATATCGAATACAATATAACATTAGAAATCAACAAAAACAGGATGGCCTGCCTGGCTCAGTCAGTTGAGTTGTCTGGCTCTTGATTTCATCTTAGGTCACAATCTCAAGGTCATGAGATGGAGCCCAGGGACTGGCTCCATGCTTGCTCAGGATCTGCTTGATATTTTCTCTCCTTCTCCCTCTGTCCTTCTCCTGCTCCCATGCACACTCTCTCTGGAATAAATAAACACAATACTTTTTAAAAAAAGAAATCAACAAAAATGTGATAGCACTGATCCATAAATTTAAAGTCATTTTGAAATTATTTATGAGTTAAAGAGGAAATCAAAATGGAAATTACAGGACTATTTAGAAGTGAACAAGGAAAGTTCTCTGTATCAGAGCAGAACTCTGAGGAAAATTTATAGATTCAATTTTGGTTTTTTTTTTTTTTTTTTTTTGGAAATAAAAAGAACTGAAAATAAACTAATTTAAAAAACCCTAAGATTTCAGCCCAAGAGGCAGAAAAATACTGGCAAAGTAATGCAAAAGAGAGTTGAAGATGGAATCCATAAAAGATAAAAAGGAAAGATCTTTAAACAAAATTAAAACAATAGAATTGATCAGCAAAGTTGGTTCTTAGAAGTAGACTGATAAATTTGGGAACCATTTGTAAGTATGAGCAAAGAAAACTGAAAGACTAATCACAAGTAAATAGCATTAGGAGTGAGATTTATGACATACTTATGAAGAGATATGTAAAAATCCTGTAGCACAATCCTATACTACTAAACTATTTAAGTGGCAAATGTCACTTCTCTAAATATATAATAAGTAGCCAATATTGCCCCTTCCTCCCTAACCCCCCCAAAATACCTTCAGTAGAAAAATAATTTTAGAAGAGATTAAAATGGTAGTCAGATATCTACCTCAAAATTATACCAGTCTCAGCCAGCATTTTTTTTGGCAAGTTCAAACACTCAAGGAACTAGTTTTCCTGTTATACAAACTAGCCTAAAAACTACTGAAAAGTTGCAAAATTACAAATCTCTCTTTCTCTGATATTAAATCTGGATAGGAATACCATAAGAAAAAAAGGAAACTAAGTAGCCTAAAGTCAGTATAGCATAGGGAAAATATCAAATCCAGTGTATTAAAGGAATCATTATAACCATCTGTGCTTTCTGCTAAAAATACAAGGGTATTCAAAAATAAATCCAAAATTATAGTTTGGCTGGAAAAAGAGCAAGTTATAGAATAACAATGACAATATACTACAATATAAATATAATACATATGTAAAACAATACTACATAGTTGTAGAGAGGATGTTTTTATTTACATAATAACAGGTGTTTATAATATTCCATATTATATATATGCCTATGCATAGTTATGAAAGCATGGGAAAATAATTGGAAAGACCACACTAAATTGGTGCTGGTAGATTTTAGAAAAACCAGGAATGTGTAGTTGTTGGAATATCAGGATAGAGACCATAACTTTATCTCAAAGCTTTGTCTTTTAATTTTAATTTTAATTATTTGCTGTAGTTTGCTTGAAGACAAACTGTATTAATGTGATTTCATGCAACTGAAAAACCAAGACAACCACCACAATAATTTACTACTGACATTCATAGCTTCACAACGAAGATTCTAGCATTTGGAGTCTCTTTGAATATAAGCTAAAAGAGTACTTTTATATGCTCTTAAGAGAATTGTTTTCAACCTTTTAATTCATTTTGGAGGAACGTATCTGGATAATTTGGAATGCAAAATAGATTTCTGCCCTAATGCATCTTTTGACAGGTGTCGTTGGGGGAAATAATTGAACCAACAAGTGTCAGGGAGAGTGGCAGAGCCATTGAGAAAGGTATTCACTAACTGCTGTAGGGATATTGAGGCACAAAATGTTACCCTCACATCCTGGTCATGATCTACAGATTTACTGTGTCATGTACAGATAACAAAAATAAGAAATGTTTTTGGGATTTGGGGAAAATGCACACATACGTATACCTGGGTGTATATGTGTGTAGTGCAGACAGAAAATTTAAATCTTGCCATAACTCTTCTGTTAGGCACAACCTCTAGAATATACTCTAATGACTTCAGCTTCCCCATCTACAAAATGAGAGAACTATATTGATTGTTTTCTAAAGATCATGTCATCAAATTATAGTCATAAGAGTAACAAAAGGGAAAAAAATTAAGGTTGGAGAACACACTCATTTTTGTTCTGAAATATCTCAGATATGCGAGGTGTACATCTACAAAACTGGTTACATGGATATCATATGCCCCAAACCCTTGGAAGGTGACTTGTATCTTCTGTTTTTGCAGAAATTGAAAAAGAAAGTTGTGGTGATCCTGGTACACCCTTATACGGAATTAGAGAAGGCGATGGATTTTCTAATCGTGATGTTTTAAGGTTCGAATGCCAGTTTGGGTTTGAATTAATAGGAGAGAAATCCATTGTTTGTCAAGAGAATAACCAATGGTCTGCAAACATACCCATCTGTATCTGTGAGTACCAAATGCTTTGCTTTCAGATAGCATATGTTACCCTGTCCTTGCATATAATTGCTTTTGTAATTAATTGCAAAGAGCTGGAACCATGTAATTATTTTTGAACGGGTAGCACTTTGTGATACTATCTTTAACAAGTGTGCTTATGCCAAATTATAAATTTCATTAAAGATTTAAATAAAGTTAACATAGTTCACTTGGTAATTGCAAAGTATATATTACATGTGTTCTTATAATGTTTTATTGGTGGCATTTTATACTTTATAGATAGCATACTTATGGAAATTATACATCTGAGCTAATTCTAGTAGACTCATTTATTTATTTTAACAAGATAGTATATGCTTATTTTCAATCAAAAACACTTAAAATATTTAAAGCTTATATTCTATGTATAATGCATTAACTTATTTTTTGTTTGTAGATGCTCACACTAATGCATACTTATGTACCATTTATTTATAATGCACAGAAAAAATTCATGAATGTTCATGATATACAGTATGCTTGTATTAAAAGAATGTATTTCTTCAAATACATTAAAACATTTCAATATAACTACAGCAAAACTATAATTTGTATTATCTATTGATACATTTTTATTTTAGTTTCAGTTAAGTACCAACAAATGCAACTTACCAAATATGGGTACAATATTGAAAATTTTGCATTTGAGCTTTGACTGTTCACAATGGAGATATCAATATTCATGAAAATAAAAAATAATTTTCTGATTTTCAAATATAATATTTTTTCATCTATATCCAACTCTCACAGTGTTTTTCATTTGTGAAACCCTTCATTCACTACAAAGGCACAAACTTTACTTCAATATTTGGTTTAAAAAGTCACATTTTTCAAGACCTATATTTCATCTGAATTATAATACATGCTGAAAAATATATATTTTCCCTTATTCAAAATGTTGCTTATTTAACATTTTTAAATTATTTAACATTTTTAAAAAGTGATAGAACTTTTACTTATTTATTTATTTTTAAGGTAATAGAACTTTTAAAGAGGTAATTTTCTAATATGTGTTTTTGCATCGTTAAAAAGGAATAAAATATCAAGCAAGCATTACTGTTTCTCGGTATGATGTCTGGATACATATTGCCATGATACTTAATCTTAGGTTTTAGCAAAGTGGGCATTTTTCAAATGTGGCAGGAATTTCCCTACTTAAAATATATTCTGCTGGCTCTTCAGGGAATGTAGGAGAGGAAGAGTGCATAGACTTCCTCAATAGAACCCTCTCCTTTTAGGCCTAGTGCTCATCCCTAACCAAGATCATTGTGAAGTTCCTGCTGTAAGAGAAGAAAATGTTAGGGGAGTTTGATTTGATTCCATTAGCATTATCTTTTTTTTTTTTTTTTTAAGAACTTATTGAAAGACTTGGTGCCTATTCTTTTTTTTTTTTTTTAAGATTTTATTTATTTATTCTTGAGAGACACAGAGAGAGAGAGAGAGAGGCAGAAACACAGGCAGAGGGAGAAACAGCTCCATGCAGAAAGCCCCACGTGAGACTCCACGCCGGGACTCCAGGACCACGCCCTGGGCCAAAGGCTGAGCTAAACCTCTGAGCCACCCGGGCTGCTCCCATTAGCACTATCTAAAGCTTAGTGATACTTCCAGAGTCTTCTTTGGAAGATCTTTAGCTCTGGATGTCCCTCCAAGGAGACAATGTTGTATAATATTGAAGAATCTATTAATGTGGTATATCACATCAAAAATGAAACTCTCTTTAAGTCATTTTAAGGGATGCTAGAATCCATTTAATAAAATATTTAAAATAATGCTGACTACTGCAAACTCTTGAAAAACCTATAAAACACTTTTTTTTTACTATTTTAAAAGTAATGAAGACCTGCACCTTGTTATATGATGAATATGTAGCAATTATTAGTTTCATATATACCAACAACAGCTAATTTGAAAATGTAATGAAAAGATAATTTCTCAGAAAAATAAAATTAAAAAATATGTAGAAATAATTCTTACATAAATCCAAAAACCCATAGAAAATTTCAAATTTATTCAGAAAAGGAAATTTTATGAGAAAAACATTGAGATAGATGCCATCTTCCTGAATTAGAAGACATTATATAAAATATGTTGAGCAGCCCAGGTGGCTCAGCAGTTTAGCGCCGCCTTCAGCCCAGGGTGTGATCCTGGAGACCCGGGATGGAGTCCTATGTCAGGCTCCCTGCATGGAGCCTGCTTCTCCCTCTCCTGTGTCTCTGCCTCCCTCTCTCTCTGTGTGTCTCACATGAATAAATAAATAAAATCTTTAAATAAATAAAATAAAATAAAATAAAATAAAATAAAATAAAATAAAATAAAATAAAATAAATAAATAAATAAATAAATAAAATAAATAAATATAAATAAAATAATAAAATAAAATAAAATAGAATAGAATAAAATATGTTGTTATATAGAAATTGTTTTCAATAACTTCAATAAAAATCCTGACATACTTTCTTTGTGAACACACATTCACATTCTTTGTGAATGTGTTGACATGCAGCTAGGCAAAAACAAAAACAAAACAAAAACAAAAACAAACAAAAACAAAACAAAACAAAAAAACAGGCAATAATAGAATAGATGTGAGAATTTTTAAAAGAAAAGTGTTTATTCGATACTAAAGTATAATATTGAGTTGCTACCAGAAATTAGTGTGGTACTCACAGAAATATAACACTGAGTCAAAGGAAGTTATATTAAAAACTGCATCTAATATAATTAAGGGTTTAGAATATTACATTGGCATTGACCTATTCATCTGAGATGAAAAATTAGCCTGATAGTTCTCAGTCATCCCTTGCTAGAATGGGGGTAATTTAGATCAGAGATTAGCCAAGTGGGACAAATCTGGCCTGAAGCCTCATTTGGTAAATAAGTTTTATTGGAACATAACTGTGTCCTTTCATTTACCTATTGCACGTGGCTGATGTCCTGCTACAGTGACAGAGTTAAGTAGTTGCAAGAAACCATGTGGGTTGTAAAGCCAAAGCATTTACCATTCCTCCATTTACAGAAGTTTTCTGACGCTGCCTTTAGATCAAGGGCCATAGAATCAAATGATTCCAGGATGCAGGCAGGTAAAAATGTGAAGAGGAATAGGACTAGATATGTGTGCACCCATTATGGAAGTAGTAGGGGACTGGAGTGCATTAACTTTCTCAAAGAAGTTAGAACTCTGGAATTTTTCCCCTCAGATGTGAAATAGGATGATTTTAAAATTGATTTCAAATTTTTGACAGGTATAAGAAAAATTGTACCAAACACATTTACTGGATCCAGCCCAATGGCTATCAGTTTCCAAGAGCTGGTTTTAACTCCTCACATCATTCCATCCAGAAGAACAAGCAAATTTAGGTTAGAAACTATATGTTTTAAATGATAAAGATTATACATAGGTAGTAATAAATAACTGATTATATATAATTCCTATCATTCTTTGGCATATGTTAAATATTTTACACATCTTATACATAGGTATAGTTATATTTTTGTCTTTATGTTTCTGTAGATAGATATTTGTCTAATTTCTGAATGCTAATAAAAGATCTAAAAAGCAATATAAAAAATCAGAAGAAGGGATCCCTGGGTGGCACAGCCGTTTGGTGCCTGCCTTTGGCCCAGGGCGCAATCCTGGAGACCCGGGATTGAATCCCACGTCGGGCTCCTGGTGCATGGAGCCTGCTTCTCCCTCTGCCTCTCTCTCTCTCTCTCTCTCTCTGTGACTATCATAAATAAATAAAAATTTTAAAAAAATCAGAAGAAATTATTATTTTTAATACTCAAATCAAAACAAATTATTTATACTAAAATTAACAAAATAATGTATGAATATTGTGTAAATCATAATATTGAACTAAGCATTCATAATTTTAAGTGATCAGAGTTCATGAGCCTGTAAATTCCAAAAAGAGAGAAAATGGAGAAATCTTCAACTTTACAAGTAGCAAAGAAGGGCAGATTAATAATATGTCATTTTTCTTATCAAATAAGGAAGGTCAAATGATCATATTTTATGCTGGTAGAGCTATATACTCCCTAATATATCCTTATAGTTCAGAATAAGTTAATACAACTTTACTAGAAAGAAATTTAGCAAAATATTTTCAGGCTTAAATTTCATACCCTTGTAAATTAAATTTGGTGCAAAATTATATGAATTATATGAATTATATGAATGAAAATTATGTAATGAAGCCACTGGAAGAAAATACATCATTATTTTAACTATGATTCCTCTTTTTAATAAGACCATTTACTTTTCTGTTCTTTACCCTTTTTCTACTTCCTAAATATTCTGTGTGATCATTTAGCCCAGATGTTTTAAAAATTAGAAGAAAACTGGGATGGGTGGACCAGGGGCAGGAAGAGACTTCATCTAACTAAAGTGTGAAAGTTTGTCCAGTGTTAACAACTAGTGGTGATTGCTACAAAAGCTAATTTTCTCCTTATCTGTGTTTTAAAATATGAGAGCATCCCATGGCCATGGTAAGAATGAAGCTCTCCTAGTTACCACCCTCACCCCAGGTTTCATCTGTGCTACAACATCCCTGTTTGTTAATATCCAAATAATATTTTTTGTCTTCAATCATTTCATGAGCATTATAGCTTTATATGGAAATCTCTAAATGTTTCACCTCTGTTCTTTCTTAAGCACAGAAACAAAACTGTGTAGAACTCTAATACAAATATGATAAATGTCTAAATAAATTGCCTTTATTACTCCGATGATACTTTTGTGCATACTTAAGCATACAGTCATGTCATGCAAAGTAACAGTTGCCTTTCCTAATATATGAAAGTGGTAACATTTTTTCTGTTTTATAATTTACATTGTTTAATATTATTTTTTCAAACTGCTAATTGATTATCATAGTCATGAAAAATAAGAATAAAGAAATAATAAGGATATAAAGGATATAAAGGTATAATAAAGATAAGTATAGTAAGTAAGGTTAAAGCATAATAAGGTATAAAATAAAGCAAAATAAGGTATAATATTAAAATATAAAATAAAGCAAAATAAGGTATAATATTACTTTTGAACATTTACTGTATTTTATAATCTTATTTTAACAGTTCCTTGCCTGTCTAATTTTACTGCGCCAATGGGAACAGTGCTGTCTCCTGATTACCCAGAAGGATATGGAAATAATTTAAACTGCATCTGGACAATAATCTCTGATCCAGGGAGCCGGATTCATCTTTCTTTTAATGACTTTGATCTGGAATCCCAGTTTGATTTCCTTGCCGTTAAAGATGGAGACTCTCCAGACCTCCCCAATTCTTGGAACCTTTACTGGGGCTGAGGTGCCTTCCCATCTTACTAGTAATAGTCATATACTGCGATTGGAATTTCAGGCAGACCACTCAATGTCAGGACGTGGCTTTAACATCACTTATAACAGTAAGTTTATTTTTTCTATATAATGTATTTCTACAACATAAAGCTAGAAAGGAATCATGTAAATCAGCTCTCCTCCACAGAAAAGGAAGCTTGAACAAGTCCTATATATATATATAAAATATTGCTAAGGATAGTCATTCAGTTTGCAATTTCCAACCATATTTTATTCCCTCTTGTGTCATTTCTCTGTGAGAGACCTCAAATTAAGGAAAAATGTTTCAAATATTATAATATCAGCCAATACATTATTTATTCTATTCAATCTTATAAGCATAAGTTCAAACCTAACGTATATCATATACTTTGACCATTATTGGTATGCAAACTTAAGGTAAATAAATCTTTCTTTCAAAATATTCATAAACCGGGGCACCTGATATGCGACTCAAGGTTGCAGTTTCAATACCCATGTTGAAGGTAGAGATTACTTAAAAATAAAATCTTAAAAACAAAACAAAACAACATATTCATAAACAAAAGGAGGACCTTAAACAAATAATGACAACACAGAATTATAATTCCAAAGACAAAATTCACAAGGCTGCAGAAACATTACAGAGCAGGCAATCATTAGCTTAGGGACAGCAGACCACTGAGCTGACTTTGCAAAGTCATCATGGGGGAAGTACTTTAGAGATTAAGAGTGTCATCTCTGCACTGAAACTATGCAACTTCAAATCTTGGCTTTGCTCCATTTTTAGGTTTAATAAATGAGCCTCATTGTTCATATCAGTAAAACCATTTTAGGTTTCTGTAAGGAATAAATTAGATGATGCATGTAAATAATTTAGCATAGAGTATATGATACTAGTAAATGTTAAATAAGAATTAACTGTCATTGTTTAGTTACCTATTAGTTACCTAAGAACTATTATCTTAACATCTTATTTACTTGTGTTTATTATGTTGCTTTGAGATTTTTTTGAGGTTATTGAACTCTTATCTATCACTCATATTCTTTGTATTTTTTCTGAAAAAATGATATAAATATAGTAAAAATATGAATCACATAAAGGAGAAAATATCTTAGTACGTTAACACACTTACATATAGTGCCTCTGTTTGCAAACGTTTCCTAAAGCTATAGAATACTAGTGACTTTTCTTGTTTTTTTCCCTGAAGCTACCACACTCTGTCAGGTATTGACCAACTTGATGAGTTAATATTTGTGTCATATAACAATAGGATTATAGTTTCCTGCTCTTTAAAGAGAATGGCATCCCTCACCTCCACCCCCGCCATTCAATGCTGAACTTTGGCAATTAGTAACAAAAAGCAGTTATTGCCTTTTCAAAGTGTCACTGGTGGTGAAGTTGTCAACATGTAATTGCACATTATTAAAGTAGCTGTGACATGTGTCACACAGACTGCTGTATAAAATAGTTGCTTTATCTGAAAGTCCTCAAAATATTTCACATAAAATGAAAGATATATATATGATAAATATATATATGCACTTATCTATTTATTATTTTTATTTTGTCTTAAATGCATATTATTTTTAACTTTAATGTTTCTGGTACCTTCAGGATATTATGGAAATAGATTCTTTGTGTCTTGATCTGTTTCTCTAGTAAATAATTTAATCTATTTTATTCAAATTCTTACTAATGTTTTCTACTGAAATTTTATTTTTCCTAAATAAATACCTATCAGACATTATATATAGGAACAAGTTTTAATCAATTGAGGTTTTTCATTTTTTTAACACAACAACAAACAATAAGTAGAAAAAAGCATACCTACAAGTATATTTTTAGGTATATTAGAAGTTACCTTAATATTCTTCTGTATTGCTTAACTTAAAAATGAAGAGAATGAATAATAAAAGTTATATAATTTATGAACAATATGAAAATGATGATTAGTGAGATAATTTCAAATAACTTGATGTACTTAAGCAGCATGAATATAATTGTAAATAACTCATTAAACTATGTTTTGCACATTTAGACTTTGCTATTTTTAAATGTTTTTCCATTTATATCATGCTTATTTACACATTTATGGTGCATATTTGTTGATCCAGACGAGTAAAGAGAGAAATTTGGAGGGTGCGTGTAATCTATAATCTTGAGAGATTCAAATAAGCACATGGTCCCTGCACTTCTGCTACTTGCTAAGGCTAAGCTAAATATATCATAGAAGACACAAAATAAAATAGGAAAATGACCCTGAACTCAAGAATTCACATTCTCTTGAGACCTGAAACAAAAAACCCAAGATATAATATGTTGTTGAGAAAAAATGAGAAGCCAGACTGAAGGATACATTTCAATCCTATCTCTATGACCTGAGGCAAGCTACTTATCTTTCTCTGAATCTCACATTACTCTTTAGAGCTCTAAATGTTAAATGAGATTATAACTTTTCCAAATCTCCTATCACTGTCTGAAACATGGTAATTGCAAGAGTTAGCTCCCTTTCCCTTTCCTACATAGCAGAAAATAGATGACTAATGGAAAATTATAAAAAAATTTTAAGACTTTCATACCAGATTGGAACCTTTCACTATAACTTCACAAGACTGTCTCTCCATTCCAATGAGTGAATCACAATAAAAGTTTGCAATGAGATGTGGTCAACCTGCTTTGTACTTAGAATAATTAGAATTCTAATCAGTTTACACTGGAAATTTTTACATAGCTTAAGTCTAATGATCTCCAGAAATAAGCAGAAGCAATTCTATTTTATATAATTAATACTTTAAAAATAATTACACTATTTTAAAACAATCACACTTGTTTACATCATAGGCAAATAGATTGTGTCAATGGAGAACCATCAATTTTTTTAATAAAAGTTTTTCTAGAAATAAATATAATCTTATTTAAAATCAGTTTTTCTCATCCCAAATATATAAGAATCCCTCTCATACTGATTGTATATTTTTGTTTGCTCTTCTCAAGCATTTGGACATAATGAATGTCCTGATCCTGGAATACCAATCAATGCACGGCGGTTTGGAGACAACTTTCAATTAGGAAGTTCAATTTCGGTTATTTGTGAAGAAGGATTTATTAAAACCCAGGGAACAGAAACAATTACATGTATCCTTATGGATGGAAAAGTAATGTGGAGTGGACCCATTCCAAGATGTGGAGGTAAGTGCAATGGCCAGTGAAAATTATAACCCGATCATCATTGTGCCCTAGAAACCATCACAGGGAATGCATTGTTTACCAGGACTGTTGTAATCTTTATCTTAAAATATTATTTAATATTGTACATAAGACATATGTAGTTAAATTACAGTTAGTGTTTCATGTTAAAATTAATTGTTTAGAAACTTTCTTAGAAGTCCCCTTTTTTTCTTTTTTTTTTTCTAGAAGTCCCCTTTAAAAAAAGAGCTCTTATTAAAAGATATACATTAAGATATGGTAAATCTTGGTCATATGTACAAATTCTCTTTTTAACTATAGAGTTATAGTTTAGTATACTTTATACTCTAGTCATCCTTTTTTCATGGTATTTTAACTATTCACAGTATAAATACTTAATTTTTAAAAATGTGTTAACAATGGGGAACCTAGGCGGCTCAGTAGGTTAAGCAGCTGACTCCTAGTTTTGGCTCAGGTTATGATCTCAGGTTTTTGAGATCAAGCCCCATGGCAGGCTCTGTGCTCAGTGTATTGTGTGTGTATGGGGAGGAGATGGTTTTGCCTGAGATTCTGTCTCTGTGTCCCTCCCTGTAGCACTCGCTCTCTCTCTCTCAAATAAATAAATAGATCTTTTTAAAAATGTCAACAATGAATAATTGCTATAAAGAAATAACAATAAATCAATGTATGCTAAAGCAGCCATTATTTAAAATGTGTAATTTTTGAGGGCAAAGTTTGCTAAACACCTTTTCTTTTTCAATTTTGATTTGCTCTATAAGTTGTAGTCAAGGAAGTTCAGGGCAATTTATGCCACATATGTAATGTGTGTATGTGTTGTGTGTGTGTATGCAATGTTTGAAAGTTTATATCCTTAAATACATGCACTCATATAAAGTCACAAATTATATTGCTAAAAAGAAAGAATGATCCTACTTAAAATATATCATGTATAGTGTACCAATTTAGAATCTATGGTAATGTTTATATGAGGTATGGAGCTTCAATTTAGAATTATCACAATAAGAATTACCATTCTGAATTCTACTTTTCTCCTTCCACTCCAGTACCTGAGATTACATATCTATTTTATTTAAAAAGATATAGAAGAAGTTTTACTAAGGAATAGATAGATGAACCAGAGCCATGAAACACCTTTTAACAGATCATCATGTAATGAATAGGTGATGCTTTTTGAGGAATTTCTTCATTTTCTTACTTGCCCAATTTTTCTTCTCACCTGTGTCCAAACTGACAATGAAAGCTTTTTTGCCGTTTTCTTTCGATTTCTAGCTGATAAATTGAGAATATTTAATCTATAATTTTCAGAAATATTACAAACTTCATTTACTAATACAGCCATTACCTATAAATGCCACCCTATGTTGAGTTAAACATTTTCATAATGTCTCATGATGAACTAACCCAGACCATGCAATTATGTTTTCCTCGTAGCTCTTCAACTAGCACCTCCTTCCTCTTCTAATCACTTTCTCATTTGTATTATCAGGGGGCTTAACCAGATGACTCCACTGTTCTTTTCCAAACCTCAGATGTTATGGGCTTTGTAAGAGGCTACCCTGGCAATGGTTAAGACTGCACTATTATATATATATATATACATAACATAATGGAGTTGCATTATAAATGGTGAAATAAAAAAGAAGAAAAGAAAGAAAAGAAAGAAAGAAGAAAGAAAGAAAGAAAGAAGAAGAAGAAAGGAAGAAAGAAAGAAAGAAGAAAGAAGAAAGAAAGAAAGAGAGAAAGAAAGAAAGAAAGAAAGAAAGAAAGAAAGAAAGAAAGAAAGAAAGAAAGATGGAAAGTGGTGTTCATTTTTTTCCCCATTATACTTTGTCCCTGAGCTCATTCATTCCTTTAATCGTAGTTCCTAACTCAAATTTGGAGAATCATTCTGAAAAGCCTACATTAGTATTTGAAGGAAAAGTAGATGGGAGAAATTTTGTTTCAGACAAAAGGAATGAACTGGAGTGGAGGATAGAGGGTCAGGGGTTGATGACTAACCAGTGGGGTGCAGAGCATGGCATGCTTTGTAAACAATGCTAAATGGATTAAAATTATCTGTGGCCAGCAGGAAGCCACTTCAGCTCAGAAGTGACATGATCTGAGCCTCTCCCTCCTCTGCCCTGGTTATTGTATACAGTTCAGTGAACAGACACAGAGACCACCTCCAGGGAGTTGTTGAGGCTGTTTGGATCTTCCCCTGCCTAACTTGGGGGTTGGCTTAGAGGCTGCTTATTTCCTAGCTGAATGAGAAGGTAAAAATAATGAGTTTGACCTCAACAAATCATTTTATGAATCACTGCTTAATTTGAGAGCAATTTTAGCAAGTTTTTCACTGTGAAAAATGAATGGCTTTTAACTTTTAGAAATGAGTGAAACGAATATTCCAAACTCTAATTAGGCACAGGCCAATAGGCTCTTGAGGCATCTTCCAGAGAGCTTTGTGAAGTTTCCAAAGGAAAAGAGTATTATTTTCTGGGTGTTTGAGTGAAGTTACATACACTTGGCTCACCTGCCAATTTCTGGATCTAACCCCAAAGTGGGAACATGACTAAGAATGAGGTTGGGAAAGAGGAAGAGGAAGAGGAAGAGGAAGAAGGAGAAGGAGAAGAAGAAGAAGAAGAAGAAGAAGAAGAAGAAGAAGAAGAAGAAGAAGAAGAAGAAGAAGAAGAAGAAGAAGAAGAAGAAGAAGAAGAAGAAAAGAAGAAGAAGAAGAAAGAGGAAGAGGAAGAACAGGAGGAGGAGGAAGAGGAGGAGGAGAAGGAAGTTGGGGACAGGGAAAGCAGAATCAGAGTGGGCTGGAAGTGATTTTACTGTGGCACTTGTCAGGTCACCAGCCATATCCCAGGCCATATCCCAGGCCATGTTGCCAGGCAGTTTCCACCAATAAACTAGGCTGCTGTCGACCCCTGTATAGTTCACTCTGGCTGGTTTAATTTCTGAGACTCTAATTAAGGTTTGTAAAGATTTCCTTTAGTTTTAGTTTTGCCTCAGTTCTACTTAGATGTTAACAACAAAAGCCTGAGACTAGCTGAGGAAAGCTTATTCTTTTTCTTCCCTAATGTGTTTATGCTTTAATTGTTGTTGATCTGTTTTTAATCACCCCTCTCCCTCCACTATTCCCCAACTTGCTATACAGTCTCTCCCACTGACTCAAAGAACTATGTCTGGGAGTCCTCTCTGCCTGTCTTCTTTGTCCTTTACACCTTCCATATTTTGACAGAGAAGTCTTGCTTATTATTTATTGTAATTTATCTTTTAGGGCACTGTTACAGCCTTCAATACAGGCTTGATGTTTTAGATAAAATGTTCTTTATCATCATATTAAATATTTTATATGGATGAAATACGTACATGTGTATGTTCTGATTAATACAGATAACTATTTATATTCTAGTCTGTTAATACAAAATATCCAAAATTAAATGTATTGTTAAAAGTTGCTTGTATGTATGGATTGTTGTGTGTTAATATTAGAAAGTAGGAAGTTGCTTGTTTCCATCAGGATTTATAAAGCAAGGGAGTCAGGATAAAATGTTTTGATAACACAACACAAAGCTCTAACCTCTTTAAAGATTGCCTTCTCTCTCCACACACACACCCGCCCAACTAATCTACTGCAATTGTCTAGAAATTTAGGCATATTGGCAAATTAGTAATCCACCTGCATCAACCAATCTTCAACCCTAAACTGTAGGAAATCTTTGAAAAAAAGTGAAAGGAAATGTTTGATCAATCATAGTCCTTGAATAAGGGTTGGTGAGCAGAAAGAGAGAAATGAGATCATAATTTGATACAGTTCTATGATCCCACAGCTGAACTTGGATTCATTTCAGGTAGCTTAAATGCAATTGTTGGACAGAAGTGGGTTACACATTTCATTTACTGACCCGAAGTTCACCACTGATGCATTAACCAAGGATAGATTTAAGTTATCTTTGTGAAAATTTGAACCTCTTTCTCTAGAGTGGGTTGATCAAATCTTCTCAAGAGGAAGAATGATTAGAGGCATTCAAAAGCCTTGGGATCTTTCAGTTTCACTAATGGAAAACAAAATATGTGAATTCCTGTAATCAGCATTGAAATCATTCACTTTGAATTCCACAAACTCAGTGTGACAATCAATGACTTCTTCACTTACCCTTAAACTGTTGCCTGAATATAACTGGCTGTATCTAGGGCCAGTCTCTGCATGGTGTCTCCTTCAAAGATATATCCTACAGCCACGAACAGTGTAGATGGTTATCATAGGTCTACCTTAATGGGCTGACAGAGAGATTTTCATGATGTGCCATGAAAGCTTCCCAGCTCCCACTGACTCAAAAATCCTCTTCCTCCGTCTCCACCAGTTTTCACTCATAACAGCTGCATAAACATTCTCCCTCTTTGTCCCCTCAGGACCCCTCTGGCCTCACATTTATTTCTTTTTCTGCACAGCCCAAACCCCTGTTGGGCACCTGTGAGCCTCCTCATAAAATACAACCCTCAGGAAGTGCAATTTTCTTTTTAGAATATTTTCCCTTGGATTTTCTTCTTTCCACACCCTTTTTCTTTTTCCTAATACGATCAGAATTTCTCTCAAGGGTCTCTGAGGGCATTGTGAGGCTCGCCGTTTCCTTCAACATCCTTTTGACCAGCGTAGGTGCTTGAAAATTTGGAAAAGGGGAGAAAGGAACACAGAATTATTGTGTTTGGATCAATTTCTCTCCACACCTCGATGTATGAATGTATCTTCTGAAATATGGGTAAGATGTTGCTTTCCCTTAATTTTCTCAAGGATATAATGTATAGCTAGATTTCCTTCACAGTACCAAGCGATGCAAACTGGAGTCATCCCTAAACCTCAAATCCTAGAATCTTTTTCTCGGTAATATCCCAGAGCATTTCTAGTTTCTGGAATGTTCCTTGTGAGCATTCTGCATATATTGCTATACAGAAGGCAAAACTCAAGGTACAATATTTGTATCAGAGAGGTTTCTTTACTGGGCTTTGGGAAACTCACTGGTCTCTGACCACCATATTCTGACCGCCCAGCTCCAAAGTGCTGAGACAACTCTGCCTTATTGTCTATACCTCAAATGATCTGAGCATCATTAGATTCATGGGTCCCTTTGTAATATGGTTTATGTGTGTGGTCATTTGGTCAATTGGCTATAAGTCCATTGTAATGTGAACCAGTTACAGGTGCTTCTGATCCTCCCATCTGTTCATACCTTTGCCCAGTGGATGTCTTGCTTTTAACCATTTATTAAGAGGTTAACACATACGCAGAAAATGCCATTCCAGCATTTGCACTCAGCTCAGATTCATCTGGATATTCGTATCCTCCAGGGTGGTGAGCCTGACTGCCATTAGATGGAGGTTTCGATGGATCTGTGTCCACAAATAGTAGCTAATGCCCATTGCTATAGATAAGGAGTCATAACCTCAAATGCTTACAGGAGCAAAGCAATAACAGAAGCAAATTAGATGGGCTAAATAGAACAAGCTGCCCTCCTAGGGAGAGATGTGATTTCTCACTTTTTTTAGAGACATGGTTACAAATAAACATCCCTCTTTTTTAACATCAATAATAACAATAATAAATAATACAAAAATGACATCACTGACACTGATGACAGTGTTCCCATTAGCCATCACAGTTCCTTCATGCACACTAGAAAAGGGCATTTTCCAAGAGGAAGATGACTTGAACTAGTGATTACTAAGGTCACTTTAATTTGAAATCCAACAGTAGCAATCAATCACTTGAGGACTGTGCCAGGCCAATGGAGCAGGTCAGAAGTTATACATCAACCTCTCCATTTTGAGAAAGCACTCCAGTGTTTCTTAACTCCAGTTAAGAAACTGGGTATCCTTTGGACTTACCTAAGAACTACTTTCCAGATAGTTATATCATGAAAAAAATGTTTTAAGTTCCTTCTATTTGTGAATTTGTGTAACATTGTTCAACTCCAATCCTCGAGCACCTAGAGTCTAGGCTGAAGCATCCTATTCTGTGAACAGAGCATTCTCCCCAGATTGTCATTTCAATCCAGAGTAGTGTCTATATTGTCCTTTTGGCTTTGCTTTGGTATTCTGCACATGTCTGATTCTTTTTCACCATTTGGCATTCATTTTTTTCTAATAATCTAGCTGCTGCTATGGCTCAATTATGTGGTATGATCTGATTCAGGTGGACTTGGGCACTGTCCAGGTTATTCAAGAAGTTTTAATAAATAACAGAGCTGTTTGCTTTGCTTTCTTTAAGAGTTAAGATATAAACATTTTATATAGTACAGTAAATAGAAAGCTTCCTGAATATCTTCCTAAGCCATATCTCCCTCTATTTCTTCCTCCATCCCCCACCCTCCCATGGTTAAATGTAAAAATCATCATCTCCATCATCATAATCATCATCATCATCATCATCATCATCATCATCATCATCATCATCTCTCACATGCTTACACACACAGTCCTATCATCACTAAGCTGTGCTCTACCTTCCTATTTTTCTTCTCTCAGCCCCATGCCCTTGCTTACATATATGTAGCTCCTCTCTTCCACATTTAACCCTTAGACTAATACAAGACCTACTCATTCCACTGTGCTCTGTCCCCAGGAAAGAGTAGTTTATCCCATTCTAATAGTTTCAGTTGAGATTTTATCTCCTTGGAAGGTTGGTAAATACAGTTCTCTACCTCATTATCAGGAATCATGCATTAGTTTAAAACAATGAAAAAGGAGAAAGATCAAATTTTTGACATGTCTTTTCAAGCTAATCTCCGGGTTGCATTTCTACTTTATGAATGCCTGCTTCAGTATTTGCCAGTAATAAACCAGCGAATGAATCCCAAAGAACTTGAAAAAGATACCATGCCATGAGACTCATAATAAAACAAGAAAGTTCTCTTTCTAGGTGTCAAGAAGTGAGTGCTAAGTTATCTAGAGTTTTCTGTTTTAGAAAGCAAGACAGTTGGACATAAATTAAGTCTCCTATCTTTGGTGCAGTCATAGAAGGAAACTGCTCCTGGGTATGAGAATTTATTATTCATTGGTGAATGTCACTTTCTTAAAGCTACTGAATTCAACTATGTAGACTGAAAGATGAGAAGGATTTATTTACAGGACAAAAATGAGAGTTGGACTACAATGTATTCAATATTTTGTTATAAAGCCTGAAGTACCTACCATTTACTTTTTAAAGTCAAATATTTCTTAATACTTTAAAGTTATAATCATTTAACTGTTCATGGAAAATAAGTTACACAGTCTAAAAATTATACATTTTATTAAATTTCACTTTATTAATTACACTACTCAGGCTCATTTTAGACTCTCTTCCTGGTATCTCCTCATTTCAATGATCTCTGTAGTTTCCAAGGTAGGTCTTGAATATCTCCACTCTATCCATCCTCTCTATGGGTAACTGTCATCTAGTCTCTAACATTAAATAATATCTATGTGCTGATGTCTTTCAAATTTACATCACCAGCCTAGTTCTTCACCCTGAAGTCCAGACTCGTATATTCAACTTCCTACTCAACATATCCACATAGATGTTTAATAGGCATCTCAAATTTAATCTGTCCAAAACTGATCTATCTCCCTCTGTCATTCCAAACCTGCAACTGTCACAGAGTTTCACCATCATCATTAATAGCACTCCTTTCTTTCAGTAATTCACACCAAAACTCTTGGAGCAATTTCTGACTCCTTTCTTCTGCTACAACCATACACAATCCATCAGAAAAATTTGTTAGCTCTACCTTTGAAATATATTCAAAACTCATCTAGTTCTTATTTCTTCCACTGTTGACATACTGGTCCCAGCAATCATCATCTCCTGCCCAAATTAGTGCAACACTCTCCTAACTGGTCCTGCTACTTCTGCCCTTGTCCCTATTCAGTTCTGTAGAAATGATTTGTTGTCCAATTCATCTGTGCCCATTGATTAATTACTTCATAAATCATTTCTCCCCTGGGACTCAGAAAGGTTCTAATGCATGCTCACTATCTGCATCTCTCCTCATTTTTACCTGGCTTTTATCACCCCTGCTCTCTGCACTGTAGCTAGCAATGTCCTCTTTGATCTAAAGCAATCCTTTCAACAAAAATGGAAATAGAATATTGGCCTTCTGGATTACATGGTCATGTTCTTGAATATAATTAGGATATAATACATTCATTGGACTGCTTTATAGATAAAGAGGATTACATTTAATGAAATACATTGGCAGAGTCAGATGAATGCTATTGGCTCAAAGCTGTTGATTTAATTAAGACACCAAGTTAAAACTAACTGAAAGAAAAATTACCCCTTCCTGGTGGAGTCTCATAATATTTAATAATATTATCATTGTAGCCTCCCCAACTGACAAGAAAAACATTAGGAGCAAAATGTCTGACAAATAAAATATAAGGGTAGATTTTCCTGTACCTTTGGTATAAGCAACTTAGACACCCAAATAAGGAGAAAAAAGTCACAATATCCACTCTATAAAATAGTAATATAAAATAATAATAATAATAATAATAATAATAATAATAATAATAGAAATCTAGATACCCTCTTCATGGCTAATTAAATGTGTTCTGATCCATCTTTCTCAGTCATAACCTCAGGTACCCCATTTGCAATTTATAAAATCAGGAAAAAGAAAGTAAGGGAGATAAATATCTAGATTGATTTATCTATCTATCTGTCAATGTATGTCAATCTATCTGAAACTGTTGAAGTCAAAGTTGTTCAGTTTTTCATTTATCTCCCTCTAGGGAGGAGGGTACTAGTCTTTTTTCTTCAAGCCAAGTTGACGGGAAAGCTTTAGAAGAATCTCTCATAGAGAATGGAGTTTCCTCAGAGAAAGAGGAGCAGGACTTCCAAGTGGATATCTGATTATACTGTATAGTACTTGCTGATCTGTCTTCCGTGCTGATTGATCAAGAGGAAGAAAATTGGTGAAAGCTGACAGATTGAAAAGAAAGAAAGCTGTCTAGGTCAAAAAATTTGGCAAGTCAGTGATGTGAATTTTCTGTGCACAAATGAATATCACCAGGAGCTTGGCCACCAAGTGAAGGAAACCCAACCACCTGAGATCATCGGGTACACTGCCAGGGATGGGAGCAAGAGGTGACTGGAAAAGGATGACTTTCTCCTATATCAGGGAATTTTACATTGAGAATCCACCATTCCACACTCTTTCCCTTTCCAAAGGACTCATTTACTCTCATGGAAAACAAACATTTTCCATATCTGATCAATGGAAGGCATCAGGGAACAGTCAGAAGTAACGAGAGATACGGCAATAGCCAAGAAAGGACTGACAGCACAATCTGTCCCATCCCAGCCCTAACACACCACAGGCAAAAGGACCTAAAAGGAAGAGGAAGGAGATAAGATGAGGCGGAAACTATTCTCAGTGCTGAAGTGAATGCAGGAATGAATGAATCAGCAAGTGCTGGTCCTCTATCAGCACCCTCCTCCCTATCCTCCAAGCCTCTCTGACCATTGCTGAGAGACACACCTTGGGTGGATGCATGGAGAAGATAAGATGATAATTTTATTTTGGACAGGACCAACTTTTTTTTAATATTGAAAGTGATGAAAATGTTAGAGGACCTGCTCAACATTTTTTAAGGAGGTGGAGATTTAGTGGTGCATATTTGAAGGCAATGGAAGGAGGGAAGGAAGGAAGGAAGGAAGGACGGAAGGAAGGAAGGAAGGAAGGAAGGAAGGAAGGAAGGAAGGAAGGAAGGAAGGAAGGAAGGAAGGAAACCCATTTCTGGTTTTGTTACATCAATTTCAGAATGTACCATAAAATGCTTACTCAAGCAAGAACTTCCTTGCCCTTAGCAGAGAACTCCCTGCATAACTATGGCTCATTCTCCTTCCTACTCTCTAAGGGGATATCTGAGAAAATTCCTTGAGTGAATAGGATGGGACTGAAGTCCCTGGAGAACTGTTTGAAGGCAAGACTGGATCCACATGCCTGACAAACTTTCCCTTTGAGAATAAGGAGTTTTCTCTTGAACTCAATTAGCTTCAAAGGATAGGAAAACCTTCTCATTCACAGACATGGCATTCTCTTTGGAGGGAGTTTTTTTGAAAGAGTAATTAGAGTAACAGTCTGATACATAGATCAGAATTTATTTGTGGTTCTCATTGAAAGAATATGTGTACGTCTAAAAATAAACCCCACTTTTAATTACATGTTTACATAGTATTAAATTCCATTCTCCTAGAGGACTATTGTAGGGAAAGTGATGCAGTAGCAATCGGCAAGGTTTTGCTCCCACTCTCTGTAGAGCTGAGTACAGGAGAAGGGATCAAGGGGTCATAGCAATGGAAGAAGCTGCAGAACTATGATCATTTCTCTGTAACCCTGGCCTTTTAATTTGTGTGTCTGGCTTCCTCTTTTTATCCTAGATTCAGACCCAACAGATATCTCCTAATTTTCTTTGAAATATCATCCAGTGCAGAGGTTAAAGAGAGTCAGTGATTGCTTACCACACCTATATCCATAAAGCAAGTTAAAAGGGGGAGTGGGGAGGGACTGGGGATGGAACCATCATTGTTTGATAATCCTTGAGATGCTATCTAGATTTTATCATGCACAGCTCTACAGAAAGGCTATCTAATGGATGAAATGTTAGAGTACTCCCTTTTTAAAATCACTTCTAGCCAACCACCAGAGATCACACCCAGCTCTTCCCATCCCCAACTATCCCCTGAGCACCTAACTGCCACTTCTCAGATGAAAGAGCATCTCCTGCTGTGGAACACTAAAATTCCTTGGCCTTTTTATTCAAGGGAATTTTATCTGAATACAGTCTGAAGCACTTTTGACTCTTTCATACAGGTCTTAAAACATATTGGGTATTTTGAATTTGTCTGTTCTACTTAAAGTAACACAGAAATGAGTCAGCACTCCAACGCAAATTATTTATAACAGACTTTCTTCAGATCTTAGAAAAATAAATGTAGATAAATGAACTATGTCTACCGTGCATTTACCATGTATGTCCTGTTTTTAATTGCTAAAAATGGGGGGCAGGGGTAAGAGGCAACAATCTATATTACACTAACAGATGCAAATCACTTATTTATCTCAGGCTCCTGAGATATCATCCAGTAGAATCATGAAGCCACAGACCAGTCACATCTTAGGTTTTGTCAAGTGGTCTATGGGCAAACAGCAGCAGAATGACCTATGAGGTCAGGGTGGGGTAAGGTCTTGTTAACAATACAGCTTTCTAGATCCCACTTTATAACTACTAGAAGTGCCTTCTGGAAATCTGCATTTTAACAAGTTCTCTGAGTACCTACTAAGGTTTAAAAGTTTTCAAAAGCAATAACCACTGCATAAAACCATAAGTGCTCTCCTTTTTCCTCCACAAACTATACACTTTGGAAACAAAGAACTACTTGACTTTACCTCACACACATTAGTATTTTTCACTTCCTGCCTCTGCTCTTACTGCAACTCCCCCTGTCTTCTACTTATTTTTCTAAATCTAAATTCACTTCTGACAAAATCACCTTCAAGAACTCTTTCCTAAGGTCTTTAGGATGTTACCTGTCTCTTCCCTGTGTTCCCAGACTGCCTACCCAGCTCAAGCATGCATTGCATGTTAGCTGTGCCTATTGGAAAATCGGAGTACCTACATCCACGTAGAATACTTGTCTCTTGAGGGCAGAGAAAATATCATATGGATTTGTTTTTTAAATTTCAGCAACTAGCAGAGTATCTTACATATATAGCAGAAACTAAACAAATACTTATTGAATTAATGGAATACATGAAGAAATAAAAATAATAATATTGGAGAAGCACTTAAAATGGGGTTGTTAGAATCTCAAATTTGAATTAAAAATCTTTGGGAAAAAAAGAAAATCTTTGGGTTGGGGACATCTGGATGGCTCAGTGGTTGAGCGTCTGCCTTTGGTTCAGGACTTGATCCTGGGGTCCTGGGACGAGTCCCACAGCAGGCTCCACTGGGGGGAGCCTGCTTCTCCCTCTGCCTATGTCTCTGCCTCTCTCTGTGTGTTTCTCTCATGAATAAATAAACAAAATTCAAGAATAAAAATCTTTGGATTGGACATTCTATCCCCCTAGCCATCCATCTTTGTCTTCACTAAACCTATTAGGTTTGCATGGAGCCTTAATTCATGTCCTCTTCCAGACTCCTTGTCCCATGGACATATCTTTTTAATAGAATTTATGACATTATTACTTTATGTTTCTGTCTCTTGCACATGAGCACTATAAGAAAAGGAAAAAGATTACTTAATGGCATTTGGAAAGAAGTTTCGAGAACCAAATCGCTTCTGTTCAAATCCATTCTGGCTGATATGTGAAGGAAAGGAAACTTTTGTCTCTACTAATCAAAGTCTCCCAACTGAACTAAGAATTGTATTTACTTGAAACAGATTAACAGGAGGAAAAAAAAAGTTTTATTATATGCCCAAGGAAGACCAATAATGAAATTGAAACCTAAAGAAATGAGCAAGGCAGGTAGTTCCTACACTTCGTATACAAAGAGGTAATGAATCTTTGAGGAATTGGCAGGACAAAGAAAACTTAAGGAGCTTCAGTTGGTAAGAAATCTAAACAGAATTTGGACCACAGTAGTAAATTAGTAAAAAAAAAAAAAAAAAAAAAAAGTCACAGCCTTCTTAGCTCTAAATTTCCCATCTTTGGTGATAGGATGTCTCTTTACCTCTTGGAACAGGGAAGATATCTTTGATGTGGGAGATTTATTTCCTGCTTTCAGGCAGACCAAGAAGGATCCAAGTGTCCTTTTTTGTCCAGGTTGTCTCTTCAGTAACCTTTATTTAAAATAATTAAAATGCCAATGTGGCCAATCTTGGGGTGGCCTGCCTTGGTCCCACATAAGCAAATTGTTTAAATTCTCTACATATCAATGTTCTTATCTATAATGCAGTTGGAATTTTTTTTTTTTTTTTTGAGCATTCTATAAGATAATCCAAGGGACTTTTCACACAGTTCCTGGCACATGGGAAAGATTCAATAAATGTTAACTGGTAAAAGTAGTACAAAAACCACACAGAACACATACTTAACACACAATTATTTGCTCCATGAATGAAATATGAATGAGTAAATGATGAGTGAGTGAATGAATGAATGAATGAATGGGACTTTGAAAACACCTTATATGGTCTTGATCTCCTTTCTGTTTTATAGATATTCTAGTTTTCTTTGTTCAGGCAAGGATAGTTACTGTCTTTTATAGAAGTGTGTCTTAAACTGTGTTGCCTTTGTACCTGAAGGTACACAATCTATTTTAGTTGTTAAATGTGTAAACACTTATTACATTTCAATAGCTACATATTTATTTTTAAGCATTTCGGGAAAAAAATCAGTAGTCTATTAAAACTGTGATTTCATAGATATTTTTGCTTAGAGCAAGTCTAAAAAAGTCTTTAAGTTAAAATATAAGCGAATCTATTTAAAGAAAATTATTAGTTTAATATAAGCTGTACACTGATATGACAAAGTTGTAAGGTTTAGGCTGCTAATTTATTATTCCTTTTACAGTTAACTTTCACTTTACAAATTCAAATATTTGTTACTAATATTATTAGTTGTTCTTTGTTCAAAAGCGTGCGCTCTGTCTCTGTCTCTTCTTTCCTATATTTCTTACTGCTTTTGCTTTGGGCAGATTTCTACATCTCTTTTCTCCATACTTGATCTCCTCTTATTTTTTTCTTGCATTTTGCCCACTCCATACTTTGCTGCTGTTGCTACACTATAGCTTCTCCATGCACACATCTCCCTGCCCTGTGTCTGCCAGTCACTGTGACCATAAGGCTTTTCCTGACTGACCTGGACTGAGCATCTTAGGTTTCACACTCTCTTATGAAGTCTATTCCCATACTTTTGGAATAATAAATGTGAAGAGTTTCAACCCTTTATGTAAGAGAAAGAAGCTGCTTCAGAATATGTCATAAGTTAACTAGAAGACTCACCTTTGAGTAGGGTCACAGTTCAGGAAAATCCTTTCAGGGAACAAACAATAATCACATCTTTAAGTTACTCCTCTGTTCTAAAGACCCCTCCTAACTGCCTCCCTCACACTTCAGATGGACGGACCAGCTAAAAGGCTTTACTTAGTACTTTACTTTTTAATCCTTTATGGCCTGTTACTCAATTGTTAATTTTATGACTGATTACCTCTTTTAATGATGATTAGACTGAAGTGCACAAATACTTGCCTAAAACAATGAGTCCGTGACATATTAAGGATTTCTGTCGATTCTCCATATTTCCAGGACCTTCTCTCACTAAGATACTTTACTCTGTCTTTAAAATATGGTAATTTAAGTGGCTATTATGCACATAATTTTATTTTTGAAATACATAATAACCCAACAGGAAACCTAATTATGAGTCATTGTAACAATGAAGAGTAAATAATCCTCATGAAAATGGTCTCCTTTGAAAGCTTTTTAGGAAACAAAATTAAATTCTACTAAGGAAGAAAATCTAATTTTATATGAAAGGTTTTTTTTTTCTTCATGCAAATAACAAATATTGGCAATTTAACATGAAAATATTCTCTAATGGATATTTATAGTAATGCTGGATTCCTAGGCCAATTTGTAAATATTTCCTATTTCGTTTATAGGTTATACCAAATTATTTTAAAAATAAAAACAAGTAAAAATGGGGTCTGGAGCAATAGCTTTTAGAAATTTTGCAAGATAAAACAGAAAGAAACAAGTAAACAACACAAATATAACACACGAGATAAAGTTTAAGTGGAGTGATTTAGATAAAACACAGTTATTGGGTATAGGCTCTAATATGTTGATAAGCTAATACAGTATACATTTGATCTTTTTTTTTCCCCTTCCTGGATAATTTTCAGTAATTCCAATACTCTTTGCTCTATTTATATTTTCTGTGCATACTTCCTGAAGGTACAGGCAGGCTTGATACATGGGCTGCAGAGTCAAGTCAAGAAGTTCAGAGTCTAGGCTAGACGGTAAACTAGTTCATTCAGGACCTTACTGGGTCAACACAGAAAACAGCCATTGAAGTGTGTGGTCAGAATGCAATTGAAAAAAACAAAAACAAAACAAAACAAAAAACCTCTGGCTATCGCATGGAGAATAGAAGTATTTTCGAGTCATTTTTTTTTTTTTTACAAAAAAAGGACCTCAAAACTTCTCAGACCTTAATAAGTCTTGTAAACTTTGGGGAGTACCTCTTCTCTGGATTTGGTTTCTTCATCTCCAGAATGAGGTGTTTATACCAAAATACCTAATCAGGACCTACTGGAATTACAATATTATCATTATGATTTCAATTGTCTGTAAATTTAGAGAAAAGCAGAAAATTATATACTTGAAATGATAAACTGAGGATTTGAAGCTAATGTAAAGGAAAAGGGATCAAAGTAGATGTCTAGGGAAGGGAATGGTATAATGAAATTGTAATTTGAAGGAGATTATTCTGATGGCTGGACTAAAGCAAGAGAGAAATCAGGGGATGGGAAATATCAGGGAAGAGGCTCAATCAGTGGGGGCCCAAATTGTGGTAGGGATTCTGGAACAAGTATGATTAGAGTTTTAGACAGTGTGTAGCATCAATGAGCAGTATTTGATAATGTGTCAGAAAACAAAAGAGAGAGAGAGAGACATTAAAGCTAACAATTTACATTGTTTTCAAGCCTTGAATGTGAAAATGACGGAGACACAAGAATGCATTTTAGGCACATCATCAGGACACTTGAGGATGATCCGTTTATCTGACATGCAGAGGATATAGACATGCCGTGTCTCAGTTACTTTTTCTAAGGAAAATAATCATTCAGTAATAGGACTGGATCTAGTTTTACTTTCAAAATGTTACTAAAGAGCATTTTTGAAGTACATGCAGAGGTTCTTTTAAAAAAATTACACTTGGAACTAATAATAATCTCTGCAATTTGTTCTAAAGCTTCTGTTCTCACTGGTTCTCTGATTTCATTTTCTCAGCTCCATGTGGCGGCCATTTCTCAGCTCCCAGTGGATTGATTCTCTCACCAGGATGGCCAGGATACTATAAAGACTCTTTGAATTGTGAGTGGGTGATTGAAGCTGAACCTGGACACTCTATCAAAATTACATTTGAAAGGTCTCTACAAATATTTTTCTACCTTTAAAAAAATACATATTATCTAAAAGAACAGTTGACATTATCCACTTTATTTACCAAATTTGTGTATCATTTTATTGAAATAGTTGATTACTGAGCCAAGAATGCTTCAGACTGCCCCTTTTAACCTTTCAGGCTGCTTTCAAGTTAATTTTCTATTTGTTTAATGCTCTGGCAGGGCTATTGAGATATGCAAGATGGACCTTTTTTGCTTTATATACATATGCTTTATATGCATTTGCTTTATATACATATATACACTACTGAGATATGAACATGTGGCCTTTAACTTAATGAGTTTACTTGTCCTATATTTTAAAGGGTCTGTGTGTCCTGCTTTATTTCAAAAGGCAGAAGTGCTATAAACACATTTGAATTTATACTGTAGTACAGCCTGAGAGACTTAAGCACACCACCCACATAACTTAGGTCTTAAAAAAAAAAAAAAAAAAAAAGGCTGTGTCAAATTAATGCGTGTTAATGATTGGCCAGTTGAGCTTTTTTTTAATCAGTGCTACTGATCAAATAATGTATTTCATGAAAGATTACAATATTAAATATTGAAGAGTTAAAAGAATGAAGCTTCAAGTCTATGATTGGATTGCTATTTATAAATTGAAATGGAAGTATTTATATAATTTCCCAATTATATTTTTTACTCCCTCCATCTTCCAATCCCTTTATTTAAAAAAAAAGGAAACTTTGTAAGCATTTTATTCACATGGAAAACATAAAGGTAGCAGAATTATGCTGATGATTGAATTTTATGATCATAACACAATCCTTCATAGTTCAAGAGGTTCTTCATTGAATTAATACTAGTATTTATTAAAAGTTGAGAAGGAAACAAATTTTATTTGACAAATGTAAAGGGCTAAACATTTCACGTGGGGCCATCCTACCTTATTTTGGACTACACAACTTTACTACAACTGTATTACTTTGGCAGGGCTGCCATAACAAGGTATCACAGACCAAGTGACTTAACCAACAGAAATCTATTTGCTCACAGTTCTGGAGGCTGGAAGACTGAGATCAAGGTGTCAATAGGATTGTATCTTCTGAGGCCTTTGTCCCTGATTTGTAGTTAGCTGTCTTCTCCCTCTGTCTTCACATGGTCTTTCCTCTGTTTCCTAATTTCCTCTTCTTGAAAGAATATCAGTCATGTTTGACCACCCATATGATCTCATTTTTGCCTTAATTATCTCTAAAGAAACTTTCTCCAAGTACAGGCACATTCAGAGGTACTAGGGGCTAGGACTTCACAGAAGAATTTTAGGGGAACACAATTCAGCCCAAAACAATGACTTACACATTTTTTTTAAAAAAAGTTTATATTTAGAATACTTTGCAGAGTTTTTTGTTGTGCTATTGAAATCATATCCTTTATTCGATGATACAGCTTGTTTTGCCATAGTAATTTTAGTGTAAAGCATATGATTTATTCAAAATAAAATTTTCATCATGTAATAATGTCCCATAAATGTGGGAGCTAAATTAACCAAACTTACTACTCAGAATTCTATTTGGTTTGGAACATATAACATAATAATATTGATCATATCATTGAATAATTCAAAAAATTATATTAATTCATGTCAATTAGACAAATTTGTTGCATATTTTTAATTTGTTCAATTTAGAGCACAGACTTGAAGAAGGATTAGCATATTTTTCTATCATAATTGATTCATATTTTAAATAAGTATATCATTATGGGTATTAGTACATAATTTTTTAGGATTTCCTGTTTGGGACTTAACATTATTTTGTATTAGATGTTATGATGTTAAGGCAATTGAAAATGTGTTTATACTCCCATAGCTTATAACATCTGTCATCTGTATATTTCTTATCATGTCATTATTCTTCAATATCTGAATAAAAAGGCTTGAGCCTCATCTTATATTCAGAGGAAAGTCTGGGCCCTTCTTAAGTTTTCAGAATTCCTGGGGAAGCTTTTGTTTACTTCCATTTCTGAAACCCTGGTCTTAGCATCATCTCATGTGTGAGCTAGGGAGGCTGCCACTCTCCTTCAACTTCTTATGCTTCTCCTTCTTTGTATCACTTTCCTTCCTTCTTACAAAAACCTTAATCCAAGGGATAACAAAAGAGGATTATTGCACTTTCTTAAATTTTTCCTGCAAATCCCTATCTTGGGAACGATTGCATGTATCTTTCCAGGGCCCTTTCTTATCTCAGACTCTTCTCTGGCTCTTGCCTTTTTCACACCCAGGATCTTCAACCCTCCTTCCTCTACTTCCCAGTACTCCCTCCAGTATCTAGCACGGTAAACTTCTTCTGGTAGCTTATTATCTCTTGTTTCTATGAGCTTCCAGTGAATGACAGGGGACAGGAAAGGGTGTAGATTTTGTTTTTCTTTCCAACACATGCAAATAATGATGTTTTTTCCTAACTCAAAGATCAGTGTTTTCCTAAGAATTCACTCTTTCTCCACCTCCCAGCTGACTCAAATGGTAGACAACTTTAAAAATAGGTTATTTTCATTATTTTATATTCAATTTAAAAAATACTACATAAGCAGAAAATAATATCACTAGAAAATTAGCTTAAGTTTTATTAACACAAAGTGCATTATTTTATTGAAAAACATCCCCTGGTTTGCTCATGAGAATCACCAACCATAATTAAATAAATAAAAAACAGGGGATATCTCTCAGCTATCTAGAGTTGCCAACTTGAGAAGCAGATTGCAAAGCAGTGCTTATAATTCAGAGCACCACACTTGTGACTTTTGACTTTATTCTTTTGTTTGAAGACAAATTTTCTCTGTCCAACATCTTTAACATGCGTGTTCTATCCCTCCTGATAGGCCATTACACAGGCCTCTTTGCTGCTTGCCTATCTTATGTAGATACTTTCAGAATTCTCTAAAGTAAAATTAGTGTTAGTTGTATCACCTATATTCTACGTTAAACCATCCCAGACTTATCTTCTTGGTAAAAAAAAAAAAATCCTTTCAACAATTTTTATAAACTGTAATGCCAGTTAAATAGACAAAAACCCCATTTAATTCTGATAAATATGGTTACCTAGCACTTTTTCTTCTGCCATTTTCTTATTCTCTTATCTGCTTCCTGTGACACAAATCCTTTAAATGAGGCTGTAAGCAAGAGTCACACTGCAAAATGATTTTCAGTGCTAGGGTTTCTGCACAGCAACAATACACAGTTCTGTAGGTCAGCCAGAACTGGCCTGGGGTGAGAAATGATTCCCAGAGTCCAAAGATTTTGTCTTCTTCCCGCGAGCACCACTGAGCAAGACTTGTCAACTGTGCCTCTTTTCTTAATCCCTGTGTCACTCTCTGAAGTAAATTATAAACCTCATAGCTCCTCCACCTCCTTGATAACAATGTATATATGTATATACACACACATATATACACAGAAATATATGCACACATATATATATATATACACACATATCAACATACATCCATATAAAACTATTCCTTGTTAATTAGCTAAAACACTGGAAGAATGGTTTTAAGAACTTTAAGAAATGTTTTAAGAATTTATTGATGTTATTTTCACTGTTTTAGAATAGACAGGGCATAGCTATATCAGTATATTTCTTTTGAATTTTACTTTACATAACTAAAATAAATAAGTCTCAATTCTGAAACAATGTTCTAAACTGAAATATTTGTTTTGGGGGTTGAGTCCTCTATCTACCCTTCTCTCCTACACACACACACACACACACACAAGCCCATAAGATTCTTGAATTGGAACAATTTGAAAGGAAAACTTTAAATACCATCTTCCTTTCTTCTTTTCTAAAGATCCTCTAAAGGTCTGAGATTTTCACTTAGGGCTATCCGTATACCGTGTGCTTTGTCAGAAAATGGGTTCCTTTAAAATAATCCACACCTTAAACAGCCATCACACAGTTAGGAGTAGTTCAGTTAAGATGCAGTGAACAAGGGACTTCATCAAGTTAAAAAAATAAATGAGAAGTTTATCCGTTAGATTAGAGGTATCTTGAAGTCAGAAATATGTACATTTATCACTTCCTTGTTTACTGACCCTATAATATCTTGGCGCTTCATTTCCTGTGTAAGATTGTTTTAAGAAACAAGATATCCTCTCTTAAGTAGTAAGAATTATGTCTTGAAATAACTAATTCCCTTCTGATTTCCTACCAAGTTATTGTAAGAACACTGGTTGCCAGCTCTTCAATAATTTCTGTCATTGTGAGAATACTTTTTAGAGAATTTGGCTCCAAATAATGAATTGTGTTTATTACTGAGTTATGTCCTTTGTTTTCTAATACCCAGGAATAATTTAAATTAATTTGGTTAAAATGAAATTTTAAATAAATACTATAACTAAGATGATGACAGAGCTATTTTCATATATTCTCAAATGTAGCAATTGACTAGATTTAATCTATGGGGAGAGGAAAAAAAACTAAATAACATTACAAATATATAAGCCACTATTTGGCTCCTTGAAATTGTCTCAAATACATTAAGTCAATGAAATCTTAAGAAATTGAATTTCCTATCAAACACAAAGCAACATAATAATGCCAAGGAACATATGTGTTTTTTTAGCTGTTTATCTCTTAACATAGCCAGTTTACAAGTCTTATTTTCAGATCTGCAGAAAAATTTTGCTTTGTTTCTTCCAACAGTTTCTAAACTTTCTCAATGTTTGGCAGCTTCTAAATGAACTGATTTACTATTAATCATCCTAAGCCCATCTTTCTATTTCTTTTTCTGACCTTAACTACTAGATCATACCTATCAGTATCACTCTTCCAGACAATAACTCTTTTAACTTTATTTCAGTTTGGTCAAAATGGCTTTGGATTACATCAAGAATATTTTTAAAAGACAACAAAAATTGAGTAAGATTAGGTTCAATTTCATTTTTAACACCATATAGTGGTTCCATAACATTTGTTTATGATAAACAATAAATTTAATGTCATGAAAAATGAACACTAGATTGAGGCAATTATTATTTTTAAAATAAATTTATTTTTTATTGGTGTTCAATTTGCCAACATACAGAATAACACCCAGTGCTCATCCCGTCAAGTGCCCCCCTCAGTGCCCGTCACCCATTCACTCCCACCCCCGCCCTCCTCCCCTTCCACCACCCCTAGTTCGTTTCCCAGAGTTAGGAGTCTTTACGTTCTGTCTCCCTTTCTGATATTTCCCACACATTTCTTCTCCCTTCCCTTCTATTCCCTTTCACTATTATTTATATTCCCCAAATGAATGAGAACATACACTGTTTGTCCTTCTCCGATTGACTTACTTCACTCGGCATAATACAGATTGAGGCAATTAATGAGAAATGTATACAACTATCTTGAAACATAAAATGAAAGAAATTCAAATTATTGCGTAACCCTAATTCATTTCCCTTGTTATTGTAATATATTTTTATGGTTCCTTAGGGCAAATCTGTGTTGATTTTCTTTTTTAAGGATCCACTCCTACTGAACAGTGTTCTCTATATCACCAGTTAATGTTGCTATTCTATTAAGAATTGTCTCTTTATGTTTCAATTCAAAGTAATCTCTGACTCTTCTGTGCATTTTAATTTGGTTATTATCAGCTGACTAGCTATCGAAGTGAAACTCCAATTTTAATACTACAATACACTGACTACAAACCAACAAAATAATGGACTCGTAATATACTATTGTCTGATCATTTACTTAAAAGACATAATGTGTTCCTATACATTTTCTATTCTAAATCGTGTTATTGGAAAAGTTATTTTTAGACCAATGCAATATATTCCATATTGCAAAATAAAAACTAAGATAAACTTATGAAATTCATTTATTTTACTAATATATTGCTTAACAGGGTGTAAAAGTGGTACAGATTGAAAAATATTTCAGCTGCACTTCTTAAATAGCATTTAAAATGCTATTTTTAATAATATTTTATGCATGTTAAAAGTAGCTCTGTGTTGATTGCAATTTATAAAAATTACATCTTTTACAAGAATTGAAAACATTAGCAGTAACTACCACCAAAAATCTAAAAATAAAACCAACCAGTATAGTATAGCATAAGATAGTGGTTAAGGAGCAACAGAGAGACTTGGATTTAAACTATTTAAGTTCTGCAGGCCTCAATTTTCTTACCTGCAAAATGAGTATAATAATAGGAGCTAATTTACAGGGTTAGGTGAAGCTTGGATAAATGAATGTAGATAAACTATTTAACAGAGCCTCAAGCACTTAGTAAACATTAACTACATAATCATTATTATCATTAATTAATAATAATCATGACCACTGTTTTGAAATAAAAACTATATAGAATTTCTAATGACCAAAATAGATTTGTCAAAAAAAAAGAAAGCGCCGCTACATAGAGCAGAAGTGAGATTTGAAATGTATATAGAATTAAGATGAGAATCTGATTAACTGGTTGAAGATAAATATGAATCACATACTTTTCCATAAAATGAAGAAGTTAAAAGAAAGGTGACTCCCAAAAAATGCATGGTTAATGGAAAGGCCACTTATTTAGTGATGATATTTCACAATATTTGAAAGAAATCTTACTTCTGAACAACAAATACATACACATACCTCTTTAATGGTAACTTTCCATAGGAATAAGAGCTTACAATTTAGGTATTTGCACATAACGAGGTCTTAAATGATATATATGATATTAGATAAGCTAAAGAAAAATTACAATATAAAAATGGTAAAATGTTTAGTCATTTAAATAACAATCTAAATTGTTATTTTCCTTATAGTGTTATTCTAACAAATATATTTTCACATGTGTCTCTTAATCTTAGATTTCAGACTGAACTGAATTATGATGTTCTGGAAGTCCATGATGGGCCAAATCTTCTGTCACCCTTGCTTGGATCTTACAATGGTACCCAAGTGCCCCAGTTTCTATTCAGTAGCAGTAATTTTATATACCTTCTATTTACGACAGACAACAGCCGTTCTAATAATGGTTTCAAGATTCACTATGAAAGTAAGTAAAATATTCTTTGATTTCCCTATTCCATCTTTCCTACATTTGGTATTACCATTGTATCATTAAAAGAACTACAAATTTATTAATAAAATAAAATTAAATCTTCCTTGACTGATGAGAATGCTAATACTTCACAAAGTATGTGTTTTAGTAAATTCTGCAAAAGATTTTTCAGCAATACCTATGTAACAACATTATAAAAGGAAATGTCAGAAGTATGAAATAACAAATTCCAAATGAGTTCATGTACTAGTTATTTGTGCACAATTCTGAAAAGCCAATAATAGTATCAATCTAAGATGTATATGAACATTGACAAATTCCTTTAGCATACACTTCATAAAGCCATTCTTTTATATTTTACTCACATTAATTGCACACATTTTTCCATTTAGAATACTCAATTTTATTATTCTGTGTAAAATATTGAAAATTATGGTAAGTTTGAAAGTAAAGTACATACATATATGTCCAAATATGACTAACATAGCTGATCAAAGACTACATATTAAAACAAGCTGTAATTCACTCACAATGTTGCAATCAGCATATAATAATCCCACTTAGAAGGTTACAGTTTTATTTTAAAAAATCTAAAATACATATGATATTTAAAAATAATTTGATTCTAGTATATACATAGAAACAAGATTTTTACTTTATAAACACTTGTTATATTTATATGAGTGTATTGCATATGATGTATACATATATGTGTGCTCACTTGCGTCTTGACATACATTGCCATGTATCTTTGTGTGAAAAGCAGTTTTGGTGGAATGGATCTAATAGCACATTTAAGAAGGTTACTGTAAGGTATTTTATATCAGGTACAGATAGGTATTCTACCACTTATTTTTATATTCAAGTCTCCTATACCTCTTGTCCCCTCAAGACAAATTTCTGCATTTGAAATATATAACTTTATATTCCATATTGGATGTCTCTTTTCAGCAGCTCTGGTCAATGGGCTTATGGGATTTTAAAACCATAATCAATATCTACTCATTACTTTTTTTAAAGATCGTATTATCCATAATATTGTTTAATTATATTAACTTCTCTTTTTATTTAGAGCTTTATGGCATGGAAAAATATTTTCTTAATATTATTGTAAAATGTAACAAGAGGCTTGACTCATACTTGGGAATTCAGATGAATTGAAGGTTGAGTTTAATTGAGATTTTAGTTTAATTGAGATTTTAGTTTGATATGTTTGTGTTAAAATGGAGTCAGAGTAGTAGCATCATTTTTTGCATCTATTTCAAAATTAATTCTTCTTAGCAATTAATTTTTATCAATGTGTTCCAAATGGGCAGGCCCTTTTCCTTTAATCCATTGCAGTTTCCTATTCCTAACAAATCTTATTCAATCCCACTCCAGCCAAGCCGTGTGATTTTATCACGTGTCAGACATAGGACAATTTTAAGAACTAAATAAAACCACACATGCAATATGTTATTATAATAGTTAGCATGCAGTAAGTAATCAATGAATGATAGCTCTTATATTTTTTCTTTGAAAACTTACTGAGTGAGAAATTAAAATGAGAAGTCAAGCTCAAATGTATCGTTTTTATAAAAGAAATTATTCACCGACACTCATTAAAGACAGTGGAACAGACTACTACAGTGGGGTTTCCTCTAAGGCGAGAGACATTGAGCTCAACTCTGACTACAAGTGGGACTTCATACTCAAGAAGCAGGGTAGGGAGAATCAGTGGGAGGGAACTTGCCAAGATGAGCAGACCATTAGTGGTGAACGGAATCTGGCTAAACCCAACAGACAGGATTTCTGCTGAAGGCAGGTCAGAATGAAGAAGGTATTGAGGGTGGGGAAAAAGGAATTTGATCAGACATCAAGACAGGAGGATTTTCAGTAAACTGACCCATCAGGATTGTTGCTAAAACTGGACTAAATGGACCACAGGTGAGGCCTAGTCAAAAGGATTCAGAGGATCCAGACGACACTATGGTCAAGGCAGAGTGTCTTTGTCACAGTCAGCAAGTTTGTCACCCATAGGCTCTTAATACCATAATTGAAGTTATGAAGCTAGTGACTAAAAGGAGGAGTGGAGACTGAGAGCTAGAGAGGCAGAGGTTGATCTAAGATGCATTGGATGTTGGTTTGGGTCAAATCTGGCCTGAAGGCAGTAATGTTCTGTTTAAATTAGTTTATAAGAGATCACTTCTCATTTTTATTCTATTTAATGTCGTGGTTTAATTACTATTGTGAAACAATCTCTAACATCATAAGCCCTTTCTTTTCAGGAATACAAACAGGCAAAGACATTTTTTGTTGTTTTTGCTACTTAGTAAGTTCCCCAGCTGATGGTAACCAAACTCTTTTCAAATCAACCATTCACAAACCCCAAAATCAGTAGAATGAACCTTTAATTGTTACACTTAATAAAATTTTAAAATGTATTTGGTATTTGGTGAATTTCTATTTTTTAAATTAAATTCATTTAAAATTTTCTATTTTTCCAGAAGACCAAAACGTGATGAGAAGGATTATTTGCAGTGCTACCACTGCGCGCACTCCAGATTTTCATGGTATTCCTTTGCCAGGGCACTATTTACCTGGCTCTACTTTCTCTGAAAATAAGGAGATTGCAAAAACTATACCAATAACATAATATTTATAGTTCTCAAAACACACTAAAAATAATAATAGTAACAACATGGACTAGAATTTAGGAATATAACCCATTTTCTGTTTCAGTATAATTTCCCTTCCTTGACAAGTAGCCACCAAAGCTTTTGTACTGCTTTATTTAGAAAGGTACGGTGTTTGTACTTTCATATATCACTAATATTTATATCTATGTATTTTTTAAAGATTTATTTATTTATTTGAGAGAGAAAGAGAGCAGGAGGATGGGCAGAGGGAGAGACAGAAAGAGAGAATACCAAGCAGACTCCCCATTGAACGTAGAGCCTGACATGGGGCTTAATCCCAGGACTCTAAGATCATGACCTGAGCTGAAGTTAAGAGTTGGCCACTTAACCAACTCAGCCACTCCGGCAACCATATATATATATATATTTAAATTTAAATAATATAAAGTTTGATAATTATACATTTTCATTAGGTTCTTATATAACTAAGTGATCTGAATGTGGGCTTTGCAGGTAGGAAATGTCAAAACAAATTTGTTAAACAATTACAGGTTGTTTAAATAAAGCTATTGGCATGTTAATTTATTTGTGAAAATCATAACACAATTGATTGAAGAAATAGGAATAGATTTTAGCAAATCTGAATCCATCAAACTTACTCTTTGTCTATTCCCTTTGTTTCCTAGGTGTTACAGTGAACACTTATTCTTGCTTGGACCCTGGCATTCCTGTACATGGCCGTCGCTACGGTCATGATTTCTCCATAGGTTCTACTGTTTCATTTAGTTGTGACCCAGGATATAGGCTTAGCCATGAAGAGCCTCTTCTATGTGAAAAAAACCACTGGTGGAGTCATCCACTTCCAACCTGTGATGGTAAGAATTAATTCAACATGCCAAATAAGCTGATTTATAAACCAAAATAAATCAATATAGTATTTATGAATTGTGAGGCTTTATACAGCTATAAATATTTCATATTTTAAAAGATTATCTTGAATTTTGGTAATTTAGTTATCAGACCCTGAATTTAACAAAATTAAAAATGTGTCATATGTCAACAATACTTCAAAAAGAAAAAAAAAGAATAAATACTGATAACCAGCCCAACTTACCCTATGCCTAAAGATGGTATATATATTTTCAAAATGTGCTGATGTAACCATTTTAAGTACATATTGTGTGCTTGGACCTTTGACAAAATAGTATTGAAAATGTCAAATTGGTATCAATGAATTCACTGAAAGGATAGAACATTACCTACTACCTTGCAAGGCAAAATGCACCAGTCCAAATTCCACCTAGTTACACAGCGCTATGACTACATATACAGACTACTCTGTGGTGGAAATTCTTGGTTATGATGAATATTTTACCAGTGTCCTTACCTCTACTTTCTTTCTATAGAGAATAAGTCAGAAATTCTTCATTTTTGTGCAAATACAGTAAAAGAAACTGCTTCTATAAGTTTAAGAAGTGTTTTCATACTTGTTTTATCAAAAAACACACACATTGTAAATCTGTGAACTGTTTGATGCTGGGCTTTAATTTTTATTTATAACACTATTTCCAAGTTCTGTACTTATTCTTGTTCAAAGGGGAAGATTGCATTCGTCATTTTATGATCACGTTTTCAAGTGACATCACCTTTTGTAACAGCTTCAGGCCAATTTGTTTTTATCACAAGTTTTAAGAATCATCAGCACATCTTCCTTGCATTTGGTACAATACTAGTTATAATAGCATTCTTGTGATTGTAAGTCCAGAATCCCAACTGTAACTAGTTTAGAATCTCAACTGTAACTAGTTTTAAAAAATAAAAGCAGAATTTGTAGTTTATTCAAATCTTAGAAAAAGCAGGGGTAGTATACTTTTAATAGCTAATTATAAACATGAATTCAAAACCTCTATCCATTTTCTACCTGAGCTTTGCTTGTGTCTTTTGCTTTGTGTCTTGACATAATTCTCTTTAATTCCAGCCCAGCTTTTTCTCCATGGGTATTTAGCCATGGAGAACACACTTGCAGGAACACACAGACTTACAGTCTCATGTTTTCAGGATCAGACAAGAATGAGCATTCTTCCATGATCCAATTAGAAAAATACCAGGAAAGGTCACTGATTAGTCCATACCTGAACCAGTTACTGTGGTAAAGGAATAGAAGAGAAGGACTCATTACAACTAACCTCGTCAAGGTCATGTGTTTATCCATTTCTATGGTTGAGACAAAAGATAATGGTGTAAAGGTACTATGTTTGCAGAGCCCTGGTAAAGTCATATGGCAGGCATGAGTAAGTTCACCAAGATAAAAAAGTATGGAGGTAATGTCAGAAGGAGCATCAGGATAAAAATAATTTCAAGAATACCATCATGCTTACATTTTATTAATAATAAAATGAATAGATCTAGTTTTTCTGAGAGCAACCCAGGTCTTCATTGTCTTTTGCCAGTACAACTGCAATCAACCTTACATCCAGTCAACTTTTTCAATCTTACTTCCATCCTCCACACTGGGGTTATTTTATATTATACCTCATGTCAAAAACACTTAATGGCTTTCTGTTACCTAGAGATGAAAGTTCAAATTACTAATCATGGAATTCATGATCCTTAACCATGGGGACTCTGTCCTTTCCAGTTCTTTCTGTTCCTTTCCTGTATCCTTACAAGGCATTATTTTTTGAAAGATCAGATCATGTCCCTTTGAACCTCCATCTTAATCTATCCTCTTTTATATTATCATTTCATTCTGAGGATAACTGGACAAGGGCTGAATTTATTCCTTTTTTTCCACATGTCTGAGGTTTATATAAAGCAGCTACTTAATTTTTCATTGACTTAAACTGAACTCAACTATCCATCACCTGGTAACGTGATTTGATTAGGCTGTTCTCTAAGCTACACTTTTTCCCCAGAGGAAACTATTCTACATTTCCTAGGATAAAAAGAAGAAAAGTGAATAAACTGGATTTCTTTCCCTCATCCAAGAAAGTAATCTTGATTGGCCTCAATTGCCTGGATACTCAAGGTCCAGCATGCTTCATTCTCACATAGATCAACTCTTGTGGTGTCTTCACAGCCCATAATAAATGATTTACAAAGCAAACTAGATAATAATGGTTGGTGATTATAGTTATAACAGCTAACATTTAGTGACAGTTTACTATTTACTGGCACTGGTACTATTTACTGGTATATATATATATATATATATATATATATATATATATATATATAACAAACGTATACACACATATATATGCATACATATATACATGTATATATATTTTATATATATAAACTTTATATATGAGTTTGTTTTCAAAATAATTCTCTATCAGTTGAGTGCTATTATGATCACCACTTAACAGAAGAGAAAAGTAAGGCAAACAAAGATTAAGTATCCTGCCCTGTGTCAGGCAGAGTGGGGATTAAAACTCATGCAGCCTAGATCCATATCCTATACCTAAGTCCACTATTACACTGCCCCTACCCACATTCTCCACAATGATAAAATAGTAAAATTATTTTAAAATGAAAGTACAATTATATATTTGGCATTCTTTCCTCAGTGCTGCCACATGTTTAAAAATTTTGTGTAGCCTTTTAAATAGTTGATGGATTACTCTGTACTAGTTAGAATGTGACAAAAGATAATACAGTATCCTTTTTTTGCTATCCATTCTGTCAGATGGAAAGAGTACTTTGAATTCATTTCTCTTTTCTGTATATTCAGGTTTCTGAGTAAAGACTGGTTGTTTTTTAAATCCATCTTGTTTCATTTTTGACCAAGGAAACTTG
Organism: Canis lupus familiaris; assembly: GCF_011100685.1. NCBI lineage: Eukaryota > Metazoa > Chordata > Mammalia > Carnivora > Canidae > Canis > Canis lupus. The sequence continues at coordinate 2,001 of NW_023330629.1, read as the reverse complement.
AACTTCAAGTCAGAAATGGTTCGGTTTAAAAAAAAAAAAAAAAAGAAAAGAAGAAAGGTTCGATTAGATTCTGTGCTATTTACTGAATTTGATATCTTATCTTTTTTTGTTCTTTTTAAAAAGATTTTATTTATTGATTTATTTATTTATTTATTATTTATTTATTCATTCACTTTCAGAGAACGTACGAGAGCCTGTGAGTGGGGGGAGGGGGCAGAGGGAGAAAGAGAAACTTAAGCAGACTCCTCACTAAACAACGGAGCCTAACGGGAACTCAGTCTCATGACCCATGAGATCATGACCTGAGGCCAAAACAAGATTCGAACACTAACCATCTGCGCCACCTAAGCACCCCTGGACCACTCTGTCTTTTGCTACAACGTACAAACTGTCACGCAACTCGTATTTTTCTTATAGTATTTTTCACTCCCCAAATAGCTTTATGTATTACTGTTCACTCTTCTACAAGAATGTCAGTTCCATATGGCAGGAACTTTGTTAAGTTTATTATTATGTCCTCGGTGCCAAGAGTAGCTCCTGTCACACAGTTGGTACTCAAAAAATTTGTGTTGATTAAAAAAATGAATGAAATATACTTGTCAGACTTTTCGGAATACTTCCGATGTTTTTATTCTGCATATATATTTTCTTGTCCTTACCCTTTATTCATCTTTTTATTTCCCTTGCACTAGAAAGTGGTAGACCTCCCCTCACCTGTATCAAAATCTTAGTCAATTTTCAGTGATGCCTGGGTGACTCAGAGGTTGAGCATCTGCCTTCGGCCCAGGGCGTGATCTTGGCGTCTGAGGATCCAGTCCCACATTGGGCTTCCTGCATGGAGCCTGCTTCTCCCTCTGTGTTTATCTCTGCCTCTCTCTGTGTGTTTCCCATGGATAAATAAATAAAATCTTAAAAAATCTTAGTCAATTTTTAAAAGTCATTGACTTTTTATGCTTTACCTGGAAAATATATCTGAACAAAATCTCAACTTTTCTTAGACCCTGTAGTTCTTTGCTTTTTATGGGATTTTTTGATAACTTATAACTACCTTTTGATTCACTAAATCAATATTATTAATTTACTGTGTAGCCATGAAAGAAATATTGTTAAACATGAAAAAAAACAAAAACAAAAACAAAACACCGTCTATTTTCTCCTTGAGCTAGTGGAGTAGGAAATAGTTATACTCATTTTCTTATTTTCCTTATGATATTCTTGAGGTCAAGAACCATATGTTCTTCTTGTTTCTTTAACATAAATTGTTAAAAGACATCTTCTGACCCATCAGAGATTCTATCAAAACATACACACACTTTTTATTAGCTACTTATTGGATCTTACTATTGAGTATCTCTATATATTTTTCATAGAACTGAGATTTGAATGCCTCTAGAGAAGGTCAGATAAGAAAAGCTAGGATAGCATTCTACTTTGGCCAGAAAGTGTCAAGAGTAGTGTGTAGGTCAAAATTCACACCTAAGTGATGTTGTCTATGTACTGAGAACATAAGGTTGTCGTAAGTACTAGGAGTAAATTTGAGGTCATATGGTTGTTATGACTCAACCCTTTAAGAACTAGACATTGTTAATTAAGATAGCTACCCTATTTGATAGATAGTTGGGTGGGCCATATGTTCTGAATTGCCTAAGACAAGCCCTGTTTTTACCTTTTGTCTGGCACTCTAAGTTCACCCTAAAATTACTCCATTTTGTTTGATAAACAATATAGCCATTTTATGGGGGATGGTACAATTAGCTCAGGATCATTAGTTGCAGAACCCGAAGTCAAAATGAATGTATTTAAACTCATAATTTCTTTATTTCTTCCATCTTACTAGAAGAGTTGAGCATATAGACTAACCTAGCAAAAGAGTACATGGATTGATGTTTAAGATCCAAGGGTTCAAGATAAGCAAGCATGCATGGGACTTAAGAATAGTTCTCATTGGGTTTACAATTCACATTTACAGTTCGTCCGCGATATCCTGTTTGGTTAAATACG
>NW_023330628.1:0-72003 GCF_011100685.1 Canis lupus familiaris | reverse complement strand
GAAGCCAAGGGTACCAGCAGGCTGGATGTGGAGGTACAGGCCATAAGCTCAACTCTCAGAAGTGTTATGCATGGGAGGCAGATGTCTGCTACCCGCTCGTACATGGGATTTGGAACCTAGCTACACCTGGTGAGGAAAGTCGTTGGAAATCGCTGTATTCAACCTCAGATAAATAGGGAGTTCAGGCCCAGTGCATCACACATGCTTTTCCCGCAACCTCTCCCAGCCACTACATTAGGATGTTAGCAGCTACTCCTACAGTCAGGCAGGATGCGGAGGGTTCTGCCCTGTCCTCAGCTCTCACAGGGAAGCATGTCTTGAAGCCAGCTGTCAACTAGCTGCATTCCTATGGCAGTGAGAAGGGTAGCAGTATCTGAGTCAGGAGGTTCCAAGATTACCAGTCTACTGCACCTGGGGATACCCTCCAGGTCTGCATTGTTAACCCTTGCGTACTCAGAAGCCTCTGGCAAACGTCTCTGCTGAAGACCTGCAAAACTCACTCTGCAGGCAGTGTGGAACTGTGAGGGACTGAGGGTGAGCTCAACTCTCAGAAGTAAGATTCTTTTGGACAAGGCGTTCAGCTACCTTCTCACATATGGAACTTAGTATGTAGCACCTGTCTACCACAAGATTTACTGGGAAATCGTGAATTGAGCTTGGAGGCCCTCGTCTTTTGTGTCGGGAGATTCCAATTAAGTCTCCCAGCACTTCCGTCAAACAGCGAGCCTAGGCCTTTAGAAGCCAAGGGTACCAGCAGGCTGGATGTGGAGGTACAGGCCATAAGCTCAACTCTCAGAAGTGTGTATGCATGGGAGGCAGATGTCTGCTACCCACTCGGACATGGGAGTTGGAACCTAGCTACACTGTGATTGAAGAAGGCCATTGGAAATCGCTGTATTCAACTCAGATACACGGGAGTTCAGGCCCAGTGCTCACACATGCTTTTCCCGCAACCTCTCCCAGCCACTAACATAAGGATGTTAGCAGCTACTCCTACAGTCAGGCAGGATGCGGGAGGGTTCTGCCCTGTCCTCAGCTCTCACAGGGAAGCATGTCTTGAAGCCAGCTGTCAACTAGCTGCATTCCTATGGCAGTGAGAAGGTAGCAGTACTCTGAGTCAGGAGGTTCCAAGATTACCACTCTACTGCACCTGGAGATACCCTCCAGGTCTGCATTGTTAACTTGTACTCAGAAGCCTCTGGCAATCGTCTCTGGTGAAGACGTGTGAAACTCACTCTGCAGGCAGTGTGGAACTGTGAGGGACTGAGGGTGGGCTCAACTCTCAGAAGTAAGATGCTTTTGGACAAGGCGTTCAGCTACCATCTCACATATGGAACTTAGTATGTAGCACCTGTCTACCACAAGAATTACTGGGATATCGTGAATTGAGCTTGGAGGCACTCGTCTTGTGTGCCGGGAGATTCCAATTACCTCTCCCAGCACTTCCGTCAAACAGCGAGGTTAGGCCTTTTAGAAGCCAAGGGTACCAGCAGGCTGGATGTGGAGGTACAGGCCATAAGCTACACTCTCAGAAGTGTGTATGCATGGGAGGCAGATGTCTGCTACCCGCTTGTTCATGGGATTTGGAACCTAGCTACACTCTGGTTGAGGGAGTCTTTGGAAATCGCTGTATTCAACTCAGATACACGGGAGTTCAGGCCCAGTGCTCACACATGCTTTTCCCGCAACCTCTCCCAGCCACTAACATTAGGTTGTTAGCATCTACTCCTACAGTCAGGCAGCATGCGGGAGGGTTCTGCCCTGTCCTCAGCTCTCACAGGGAAGCATGTCTTGAAGCCAGCTAGCTGTCAACTAGCTGCATTCCTATGGCACTGAGAAGGTAGCAGTATTCTGAGTCAGGAGGTTCCAAGATTACCAGTCGACTGCACCTGGGGATACCCTCCAGGTCTGCATTGTTACCCTGCGTCTCAGAAGCCTCTGGCAAACGTCTCTGCTGAAGACCTGCGAAACTCACTCTGCAGGCAGTGTGGAACTGTGAGGGACTGAGGGTGAGCTCAACTCTCAGAAGTAAGCTGGTTTTGGACAAGGCGTTCAGCTACCCTCTCACGTATGGAACTTAGTATGTAGCACCAGTCTACCACAGGAATTACTAGGAAATCGCTGAACTGAGCTTGGAGGCACTAGTATTTTGTGCCGGGTGATTCCAAATACCTCTCCCAGCACTTCCGTCAAACAGCGAGCCTAGGCCTTTTAGAAGCCAAGTGGTATCCAGCAGGCTGGATGTGGAGGTACCAGGCCATAAGCTCAACTCTCAGAAGTGTGTATGCATGGGAGGCAGATGTCTGCTACCCACTCGGACATGGGAGTTGGAACCTAGCTACACTGTGATTGAAGAAGGCCATTGGAAATCGCTGTATTCAACTCAGATACACGGGAGTTTCAGGCCCAGTGCTCACACATGCTTTTCCCGCAACCTCTCCCAGCCACTAACTTAATAGGATGTTAGCAGCTACTCCTACAGTCAGGCAGGATGCGGGAGGGTTTCTGCCCCGTCCTCAGCTCTCACAGGGAAGCATGTCTTGAAGCCAGCTGTCAACTAGCTGCATTCCTATGGCAGTGAGAAGGTTAGCAGTACTCTGAGTCAGGAGGTTCCAAGATACCACTCTACTGCACCTGGAGATACCCTCCAGGTCTGCATTGTTAACTTGTACTCAGAAGCCTCTGGCAATCGTCTCTGGTGAAGACGTGTGCAACTCACTTCTGCAGGCAGTGTGGAACTGTGAGGGACTGAGGGTTGGGCTCAACTCTCAGAAGTATAGATGCTTTTGGACAAGGCGTTCAGCTACCATCTCACATATGGAACTTAGTATGTAGCACCTGTCTACCACAAGAATTACTGGGGAATCGTGAATTGAGCTTGGAGGCACTCGTCTTGTGTGCCGGGAGATTCCCAATTACCTCTCCCAGCACTTCCGTCAAACAGCGAGCTAGGCCTTTTTAGAAGCCAAGGGTACCAGCATGCTGGATGTGGAGGTACAGGCCATAAAGCTCAACTCTCAGAAGTGTGTATGCATGGGAGGCAGATGTCTGCTACCCGCTCGTACATGGGATTTGGAACCTAGCTACACTCTGGTTGAGGAAAGCCGTTGGAAATCGCTGTATTCAACTCAGATACACGGGAGTTCAGGCCCAGTGCTCACACATGCTTTTCCCGCAACCTCTCCCAGCCACTAACATTAGGATGTTAGCAGCTACTCCTACAGTCAGGCAGCATGCGGGAGGGTTCTGCCCTGTCCTCAGCTCTCACAGGGAAGCATGTCTTGAAGCCAGCTGTCAACTAGCTGCATTCCTATGGCAGTGAGAAGGTAGCAGTATTCTGAGTCAGGAGGTTCCAAGATTACCAGTCTACTGCACCTGGGGATACCCTCCAGGTCTGCATTGTTACCCTGCGTCTCAGAAGCCTCTGGCAAACGTCTCTGCTGAAGACCTGCGAAACTCACTCTGCAGGCAGTGTGGAACTGTGAGGGACTGAGGCTGAGCTCAACTCTCAGAAGTAAGATGGTTTTGGACAAGGCGTTCAGCTACCCTCTCACGTATGGAACTTAGTATGTAGCACCAGTCTACCACAGGAATTACTAGGAAATCGCTGAACTGAGCTTGGAGGCACTAGTCTTGTGTGCCGGGTGATTCCAATTACCTCTCCCAGCACTTCCGTCAAACAGCGAGCCTAGGCCTTTTAGAAGCCAAGGGTACCAGCAGGCTGGATGTGGAGGTACAGGCCATAAGCTCAACTCTCAGAAGTGTGTATGCATGGGAGGCAGATGTCTGCTACCCACTCGGACATGGGAGTTGGAACCTAGCTACACTCTGGATTGAGGAAAGGCCATTGGAAATCGCTGTATTCAACTCAGATACACGGGAGTTCAGGCCCAGTGCTCACACATGCTTTTCCCGCAACCTCTCCCAGCCACTAACATTAGGATGTTAGCAGCTACTCCTACAGTCAGGCAGGCATGCGGGAGGGTTCTGCCCTGTCCTCAGCTCTCACAGGGAAGCATGTCTTGAAGCCAGCTGTCAACTAGCTGCATTCCTATGGCAGTGAGAAGGTAGCAGTACTCTGAGTCAGGAGGTTCCAAGATTACCACTCTACTGCACCTGGAGATACCCTCCAGGTCTGCATTGTTAACCTGCGTACTCAGAAGCCTCTGGCAAATCGTCTCTGCTGAAGACCGTGCGAAACTCACTCTGCAGGCAGTGTGGAACTGTGAGGGACTGAGGCTGAGCTCAACTCTCAGAAGTAAGATGCTTTTGGACAAGGCGTTCAGCTACCCTCTCACAGTATGGAACTTAGTATGTAGCACCATGTCTACCACAGGAATTACTAGGAAATCGCTGAACTGAGCTTGGAGGCACTAGTCTTGTGTGCCGGGAGATTCCAATTACCTCTCCCAGCACTTCCGTCAAACAGCGAGCCTAGGCCTTTTAGAAGCCAAGGGTACCAGCAGGCTGGATGTGGAGGTACAGGCCATAAGCTCAACTCTCAGAAGTGTGTATGCATGGGAGGCAGATGTCTGCTACCCGCTCGTACATGGGATTTGGAACCTAGCTACACTCTGGTTGAGGAAAGCCGTTGGAAATCGCTGTATTCAACTCAGATACACGGGAGTTCAGGCCCAGTGCTCACACATGCTTTTCCCGCAACCTCTCCCAGCCACTAACATTAGGATGTTAGCAGCTACTCCTACAGTCAGGCAGCATGCGGGAGGGTTCTGCCCTGTCCTCAGCTCTCACAGGGAAGCATGTCTTGAAGCCAGCTAGCTGTCAACTAGCTGCATTCCTATGGCAGTGAGAAGGTAGCAGTATTCTGAGTCAGGAGGTTCCAAGATTACCAGTCTACTGCACCTGGGGATACCCTCCAGGTCTGCATTGTTACCCTGCGTCTCAGAAGCCTCTGGCAAACGTCTCTGCTGAAGACCTGCGAAACTCACTCTGCAGGCAGTGTGGAACTGTGAGGGACTGAGGCTGAGCTCAACTCTCAGAAGTAAGATGGTTTTGGACAAGGCGTTCAGCTACCCTCTCACGTATGGAACTTAGTATGTAGCACCAGTCTACCACAGGAATTACTAGGAAATCGCTGAACTGAGCTTGGAGGCACTAGTCTTGTGTGCCGGGTGATTCCAATTACCTCTCCCAGCACTTCCGTCAAACAGCGAGCCTAGGCCTTTTAGAAGCCAAGGGTACCAGCAGGCTGGATGTGGAGGTACAGGCCATAAGCTCAACTCTCAGAAGTGTGTATGCATGGGAGGCAGATGTCTGCTACCCGCTCGTACATGGGATTTGGAACCTAGCTACACTCTGGTTGAGGAAAGGCCGTTGGAAATCGCTGTATTCAACTCAGATACACGGGAGTTCAGGCCCAGTGCTCACACATGCTTTTCCCGCAACCTCTCCCAGCCACTAACATTAGGATGTTAGCAGCTACTCCTACAGTCAGGCAGGATGCGGGAGGGTTCTGCCCTGTCCTCAGCTCTCACAGGGAAGCATGTCTTGAAGCCAGCTGTCAACTAGCTGCATTCCTATGGCAGTGAGAAGGTAGCAGTACTCTGAGTCAGGAGGTTCCAAGATTACCACTCTACTGCACCTGGAGATACCCTCCAGGTCTGCATTGTTAACCTTCGTACTCAGAAGCCTCTGGCAATCGTCTCTGGTGAAGACGTGTGAAACTCACTCTGCAGGCAGTGTGGAACTGTGAGGGACTGAGGGTGAGCTCAACTCTCAGAAGTAAGATGCTTTTGGACAAGGCGTTCAGCTACCTCTCACATATGGAACTTAGTATGTAGCACCTGTCTACCACAAGAATTACTGGGAAATCGCTGAATTGAGCTTGGAGGCACTCGTCTTGTGTGCCGGGAGATTCCAATTACCTCTCCCAGCACTTCCGTCAAACAGCGAGCCTAGGCCTTTTAGAAGCCAAGGGTACCAGCAGGCTGGATGTGGAGGTACAGGCCATAAGCTCAACTCTCAGAAGTGTGTATGCATGGGAGGCAGATGTCTGCTACCCGCTCGTACATGGGATTTGGAACCTAGCTACACTCTGGTTGAGGAAAGCCGTTGGAAATCGCTGTATTCAACTCAGATACACGGGAGTTCAGGCCCAGTGCTCACACATGCTTTTCCCGCAACCTCTCCCAGCCACTAACATTAGGATGTTAGCAGCTACTCCTACAGTCAGGCAGCATGCGGGAGGGTTCTGCCCTGTCCTCAGCTCTCACAGGGAAGCATGTCTTGAAGCCAGCTGTCAACTAGCTGCATTCCTATGGCAGTGAGAAGGTAGCAGTATTCTGAGTCAGGAGGTTCCAAGATTACCAGTCGACTGCACCTGGGGATACCCTCCAGGTCTGCATTGTTACCCTGCGTCTCAGAAGCCTCTGGCAAACGTCTCTGCTGAAGACCTGCGAAACTCACTCTGCAGGCAGTGTGGAACTGTGAGGGACTGAGGCTGAGCTCAACTCTCAGAAGTAAGATGGTTTTGGACAAGGCGTTCAGCTACCCTCTCACGTATGGAACTTAGTATGTAGCACCAGTCTACCACAGGAATTACTAGGAAATCGCTGAACTGAGCTTGGAGGCACTAGTCTTGTGTGCCGGGTGATTCCAATTACCTCTCCCAGCACTTCCGTCAAACAGCGAGCCTAGGCCTTTTAGAAGCCAAGGGTACCAGCAGGCTGGATGTGGAGGTACAGGCCATAAGCTCAACTCTCAGAAGTGTGTATGCATGGGAGGCAGATGTCTGCTACCCACTCGGACATGGGAGTTGGAACCTAGCTACACTGTGATTGAAGAAGGCCATTGGAAATCGCTGTATTCAACTCAGATACACGGGAGTTCAGGCCCAGTGCTCACACATGCTTTTCCCGCAACCTCTCCCAGCCACTAACATTAGGATGTTAGCAGCTACTCCTACAGTCAGGCAGGATGCGGGAGGGTTCTGCCCTGTCCTCAGCTCTCACAGGGAAGCATGTCTTGAAGCCAGCTGTCAACTAGCTGCATTCCTATGGCAGTGAGAAGGTAGCAGTACTCTGAGTCAGGAGGTTCCAAGATTACCACTCTACTGCACCTGGAGATACCCTCCAGGTCTGCATTGTTAACTTGTACTCAGAAGCCTCTGGCAATCGTCTCTGGTGAAGACGTGTGAAACTCACTCTGCAGGCAGTGTGGAAGTGTGAGGGACTGAGGGTGTGCTCAACTCTCAGAAGTAAGATGCTTTTGGACAAGGCGTTCAGCTACCTTCTCACATATGGAACTTAGTATGTAGCACCTGTCTACCACAAGAATTACTGGGAAATCGTGAATTGAGCTTGGAGGCACTCGTCTTGTGTGCCGGGAGATTCCAATTACCTCTCCCAGCACTTCCGTCAAACAGCGAGCCTAGGCCTTTTAGAAGCCAAGGGTACCAGCAGGCTGGATGTGGAGGTACAGGCCATAAGCTCAACTCTCAGAAGTGTGTATGCATGGGAGGCAGATGTCTGCTACCCGCTCGTACATGGGATTTGGAACCTAGCTACACTCTGGTTGAGGAAAGCCGTTGGAAATCGCTGTATTCAACTCAGATACACGGGAGTTCAGGCCCAGTGCTCACACATGCTTTTCCCGCAACCTCTCCCAGCCACTAACATTAGGATGTTAGCAGCTACTCCTACAGTCAGGCAGCATGCGGGAGGGTTCTGCCCTGTCCTCAGCTCTCACAGGGAAGCATGTCTTGAAGCCAGCTGTCAACTAGCTGCATTCCTATGGCAGTGAGAAGGTAGCAGTATTCTGAGTCAGGAGGTTCCAAGATTACCAGTCTACTGCACCTGGGGATACCCTCCAGGTCTGCATTGTTACCCTGCGTCTCAGAAGCCTCTGGCAAACGTCTCTGCTGAAGACCTGCGAAACTCACTCTGCAGGCAGTGTGGAACTGTGAGGGACTGAGGCTGAGCTCAACTCTCAGAAGTAAGATGGTTTTGGACAAGGCGTTCAGCTACCCTCTCACGTATGGAACTTAGTATGTAGCACCAGTCTACCACAGGAATTACTAGGAAATCGCTGAACTGAGCTTGGAGGCACTAGTCTTGTGTGCCGGGTGATTCCAATTACCTCTCCCAGCACTTCCGTCAAACAGCGAGCCTAGGCCTTTTAGAAGCCAAGGGTACCAGCAGGCTGGATGTGGAGGTACAGGCCATAAGCTCAACTCTCAGAAGTGTGTATGCATGGGAGGCAGATGTCTGCTACCCACTCGGACATGGGAGTTGGAACCTAGCTACACTCTGGATTGAGGAAAGCCGTTGGAAATCGCTGTATTCAACTCAGATACACGGGAGTTCAGGCCCAGTGCTCACACATGCTTTTCCCGCAACCTCTCCCAGCCACTAACATTAGGATGTTAGCAGCTACTCCTACAGTCAGGCAGGCATGCGGGAGGGTTCTGCCCTGTCCTCAGCTCTCACAGGGAAGCATGTCTTGAAGCCAGCTGTCAACTAGCTGCATTCCTATGGCAGTGAGAAGGTAGCAGTACTCTGAGTCAGGAGGTTCCAAGATTACCACTCTACTGCACCTGGAGATACCCTCCAGGTCTGCATTGTTAACTTGTACTCAGAAGCCTCTGGCAATCGTCTCTGGTGAAGACGTGCGAAACTCACTCTGCAGGCAGTGTGGAACTGTGAGGGACTGAGGCTGAGCTCAACTCTCAGAAGTAAGATGGTTTTGGACAAGGCGTTCAGCTACCCTCTCACGTATGGAACTTAGTATGTAGCACCATGTCTACCACAGGAATTACTAGGAAATCGCTGAACTGAGCTTGGAGGCACTAGTCTTGTGTGCCGGGTGATTCCAATTACCTCTCCCAGCACTTCCGTCAAACAGCGAGCCTAGGCCTTTTAGAAGCCAAGGGTACCAGCAGGCTGGATGTGGAGGTACAGGCCATAAGCTCAACTCTCAGAAGTGTGTATGCATGGGAGGCAGATGTCTGCTACCCACTCGGACATGGGAGTTGGAACCTAGCTACACTGTGATTGAAGAAGGCCATTGGAAATCGCTGTATTCAACTCAGATACACGGGAGTTCAGGCCCAGTGCTCACACATGCTTTTCCCGCAACCTCTCCCAGCCACTAACATTAGGATGTTAGCAGCTACTCCTACAGTCAGGCAGGATGCGGGAGGGTTCTGCCCTGTCCTCAGCTCTCACAGGGAAGCATGTCTTGAAGCCAGCTGTCAACTAGCTGCATTCCTATGGCAGTGAGAAGGTAGCAGTACTCTGAGTCAGGAGGTTCCAAGATTACCACTCTACTGCACCTGGAGATACCCTCCAGGTCTGCATTGTTAACTTGTACTCAGAAGCCTCTGGCAATCGTCTCTGGTGAAGACGTGTGAAACTCACTCTGCAGGCAGTGTGGAACTGTGAGGGACTGAGGGTGAGCTCAACTCTCAGAAGTAAGATGCTTTTGGACAAGGCGTTCAGCTACCTTCTCACATATGGAACTTAGTATGTAGCACCTGTCTACCACAAGAATTACTGGGAAATCGTGAATTGAGCTTGGAGGCACTCGTCTTGTGTGCCGGGAGATTCCAATTACCTCTCCCAGCACTTCCGTCAAACAGCGAGCCTAGGCCTTTTAGAAGCCAAGGGTACCAGCAGGCTGGATGTGGAGGTACAGGCCATAAGCTCAACTCTCAGAAGTGTGTATGCATGGGAGGCAGATGTCTGCTACCCGCTCGTACATGGGATTTGGAACCTAGCTACACTCTGGTTGAGGAAAGCCGTTGGAAATCGCTGTATTCAACTCAGATACACGGGAGTTCAGGCCCAGTGCTCACACATGCTTTTCCCGCAACCTCTCCCAGCCACTAACATTAGGATGTTAGCAGCTACTCCTACAGTCAGGCAGGATGCGGGAGGGTTCTGCCCTGTCCTCAGCTCTCACAGGGAAGCATGTCTTGAAGCCAGCTGTCAACTAGCTGCATTCCTATGGCAGTGAGAAGGTAGCAGTACTCTGAGTCAGGAGGTTCCAAGATTACCAGCTCTACTGCACCTGGAGATACCCTCCAGGTCTGCATTGTTAACTTGTACTCAGAAGCCTCTGGCAATCGTCTCTGGTGAAGACCGTGTGAAACTCACTCTGCAGGCAGTGTGGAACTGTGAGGGACTGAGGGTGAGCTCAACTCTCAGAAGTAAGATGCTTTTGGACAAGGCGTTCAGCTACCCTCTCACATATGGAACTTAGTATGTAGCACCAGTCTACCACAAGAATTACTAGGGAAATCGCTGAACTGAGCTTGGAGGCACTCGTCTTGTGTGCCGGGATGATTCCAATTACCTCTCCCAGCACTTCCGTCAAACAGCGAGCCTAGGCCTTTTAGAAGCCAAGGGTACCAGCAGGCTGGATGTGGAGGTACAGGCCATAAGCTCAACTCTCAGAAGTGTGTATGCATGGGAGGCAGATGTCTGCTACCCAGCTCGTACATGGGATTTGGAACCTAGCTACACTCTGGTTGAGGAAAGCCGTTGGAAATCGCTGTATTCAACTCAGATACACGGGAGTTCAGGCCCAGTGCTCACACATGCTTTTCCCGCAACCTCTCCCAGCCACTAACATTAGGATGTTAGCAGCTACTCCTACAGTCAGGCAGGCATGCGGGAGGGTTCTGCCCTGTCCTCAGCTCTCACAGGGAAGCATGTCTTGAAGCCAGCTGTCAACTAGCTGCATTCCTATGGCAGTGAGAAGGTAGCAGTATTCTGAGTCAGGAGGTTCCAAGATTACCAGTCTACTGCACCTGGGGATACCCTCCAGGTCTGCATTGTTACCCTGCGTCTCAGAAGCCTCTGGCAAACGTCTCTGCTGAAGACCTGCGAAACTCACTCTGCAGGCAGTGTGGAACTGTGAGGGACTGAGGCTGAGCTCAACTCTCAGAAGTAAGATGGTTTTGGACAAGGCGTTCAGCTACCCTCTCACGTATGGAACTTAGTATGTAGCACCAGTCTACCACAGGAATTACTAGGGAAATCGCTGAACTGAGCTTGGAGGCACTAGTCTTGTGTGCCGGGTGATTCCAATTACCTCTCCCAGCACTTCCGTCAAACAGCGAGCCTAGGCCTTTTAGAAGCCAAGGGTACCAGCAGGCTGGATGTGGAGGTACAGGCCATAAGCTCAACTCTCAGAAGTGTGTATGCATGGGAGGCAGATGTCTGCTACCCACTCGGACATGGGAGTTGGAACCTAGCTACACTCGTGATTGAAGAAGGCCATTGGAAATCGCTGTATTCAACTCAGATACACGGGAGTTCAGGCCCAGTGCTCACACATGCTTTTCCCGCAACCTCTCCCAGCCACTAACATTAGGATGTTAGCAGCTACTCCTACAGTCAGGCAGGATGCGGGAGGGTTCTGCCCTGTCCTCAGCTCTCACAGGGAAGCATGTCTTGAAGCCAGCTGTCAACTAGCTGCATTCCTATGGCAGTGAGAAGGTAGCAGTACTCTGAGTCAGGAGGTTCCAAGATTACCACTCTACTGCACCTGGAGATACCCTCCAGGTCTGCATTGTTAACCTTCGTACTCAGAAGCCTCTGGCAATCGTCTCTGGCTGAAGACCGTGCGAAACTCACTCTGCAGGCAGTGTGGAACTGTGAGGGACTGAGGCTGAGCTCAACTCTCAGAAGTAAGATGCTTTTGGACAAGGCGTTCAGCTACCTCTCACGTATGGAACTTAGTATGTAGCACCATGTCTACCACAGGAATTACTAGGGAAATCGCTGAATTGAGCTTGGAGGCACTCGTCTTGTGTGCCGGGTAGATTCCAATTACCTCTCCCAGCACTTCCGTCAAACAGCGAGCCTAGGCCTTTTAGAAGCCAAGGGTACCAGCAGGCTGGATGTGGAGGTACAGGCCATAAGCTCAACTCTCAGAAGTGTGTATGCATGGGAGGCAGATGTCTGCTACCCACTCGTACATGGGATTTGGAACCTAGCTACACTCTGATTGAAGGAAAGCCGTTGGAAATCGCTGTATTCAACTCAGATACACGGGAGTTCAGGCCCAGTGCTCACACATGCTTTTCCCGCAACCTCTCCCAGCCACTAACATTAGGATGTTAGCAGCTACTCCTACAGTCAGGCAGGATGCGGGAGGGTTCTGCCCTGTCCTCAGCTCTCACAGGGAAGCATGTCTTGAAGCCAGCTGTCAACTAGCTGCATTCCTATGGCAGTGAGAAGGTAGCAGTATTCTGAGTCAGGAGGTTCCAAGATTACCAGTCTACTGCACCTGGGGATACCCTCCAGGTCTGCATTGTTACCCTGCGTCTCAGAAGCCTCTGGCAAACGTCTCTGCTGAAGACCTGCGAAACTCACTCTGCAGGCAGTGTGGAACTGTGAGGGACTGAGGCTGAGCTCAACTCTCAGAAGTAAGATGGTTTTGGACAAGGCGTTCAGCTACCCTCTCACGTATGGAACTTAGTATGTAGCACCAGTCTACCACAGGAATTACTAGGAAATCGCTGAACTGAGCTTGGAGGCACTAGTCTTGTGTGCCGGGTGATTCCAATTACCTCTCCCAGCACTTCCGTCAAACAGCGAGCCTAGGCCTTTTAGAAGCCAAGGGTACCAGCAGGCTGGATGTGGAGGTACAGGCCATAAGCTCAACTCTCAGAAGTGTGTATGCATGGGAGGCAGATGTCTGCTACCCACTCGGACATGGGAGTTGGAACCTAGCTACACTCTGATTGAAGGAAAGCCGTTGGAAATCGCTGTATTCAACTCAGATACACGGGAGTTCAGGCCCAGTGCTCACACATGCTTTTCCCGCAACCTCTCCCAGCCACTAACATTAGGATGTTAGCAGCTACTCCTACAGTCAGGCAGGATGCGGGAGGGTTCTGCCCTGTCCTCAGCTCTCACAGGGAAGCATGTCTTGAAGCCAGCTGTCAACTAGCTGCATTCCTATGGCAGTGAGAAGGTAGCAGTATTCTGAGTCAGGAGGTTCCAAGATTACCACTCTACTGCACCTGGAGATACCCTCCAGGTCTGCATTGTTACCTTGTACTCAGAAGCCTCTGGCAATCGTCTCTGGTGAAGACGTGTGAAACTCACTCTGCAGGCAGTGTGGAACTGTGAGGGACTGAGGGTGAGCTCAACTCTCAGAAGTAAGATGCTTTTGGACAAGGCGTTCAGCTACCTCTCACATATGGAACTTAGTATGTAGCACCTGTCTACCACAAGAATTACTGGGAAATCGTGAATTGAGCTTGGAGGCACTCGTCTTGTGTGCCGGGAGATTCCAATTACCTCTCCCAGCACTTCCGTCAAACAGCGAGCCTAGGCCTTTTAGAAGCCAAGGGTACCAGCAGGCTGGATGTGGAGGTACAGGCCATAAGCTCAACTCTCAGAAGTGTGTATGCATGGGAGGCAGATGTCTGCTACCCAGCTCGTACATGGGATTTGGAACCTAGCTACACTCTGGATTGAGGAAAGCCGTTGGAAATCGCTGTATTCAACTCAGATACACGGGAGTTCAGGCCCAGTGCTCACACATGCTTTTCCCGCAACCTCTCCCAGCCACTAACATTAGGATGTTAGCAGCTACTCCTACAGTCAGGCAGGATGCGGGAGGGTTCTGCCCTGTCCTCAGCTCTCACAGGGAAGCATGTCTTGAAGCCAGCTGTCAACTAGCTGCATTCCTATGGCAGTGAGAAGGTAGCAGTATTCTGAGTCAGGAGGTTCCAAGATTACCAGTCTACTGCACCTGGGGATACCCTCCAGGTCTGCATTGTTACCCTGCGTCTCAGAAGCCTCTGGCAAACGTCTCTGGTGAAGACGTGCGAAACTCACTCTGCAGGCAGTGTGGAACTGTGAGGGACTGAGGCTGAGCTCAACTCTCAGAAGTAAGATGCTTTTGGACAAGGCGTTCAGCTACCCTCTCACGTATGGAACTTAGTATGTAGCACCAGTCTACCACAGGAATTACTAGGGAAATCGCTGACTGAGCTTGGAGGCACTAGTCTTGTGTGCCGGGTGATTCCAATTACCTCTCCCAGCACTTCCGTCAAACAGCGAGCCTAGGCCTTTTAGAAGCCAAGGGTACCAGCAGGCTGGATGTGGAGGTACAGGCCATAAGCTCAACTCTCAGAAGTGTGTATGCATGGGAGGCAGATGTCTGCTACCCACTCGGACATGGGAGTTGGAACCTAGCTACACTCTGATTGAAGAAAGCCGTTGGAAATCGCTGTATTCAACTCAGATACACGGGAGTTCAGGCCCAGTGCTCACACATGCTTTTCCCGCAACCTCTCCCAGCCACTAACATTAGGATGTTAGCAGCTACTCCTACAGTCAGGCAGGATGCGGGAGGGTTCTGCCCTGTCCTCAGCTCTCACAGGGAAGCATGTCTTGAAGCCAGCTGTCAACTAGCTGCATTCCTATGGCAGTGAGAAGGTAGCAGTATTCTGAGTCAGGAGGTTCCAAGATTACCACTCTACTGCACCTGGAGATACCCTCCAGGTCTGCATTGTTAACTTGTACTCAGAAGCCTCTGGCAATCGTCTCTGGTGAAGACGTGTGAAACTCACTCTGCAGGCAGTGTGGAACTGTGAGGGACTGAGGGTGAGCTCAACTCTCAGAAGTAAGATGCTTTTGGACAAGGCGTTCAGCTACCTCTCACATATGGAACTTAGTATGTAGCACCTGTCTACCACAAGAATTACTGGGAAATCGTGAATTGAGCTTGGAGGCACTCGTCTTGTGTGCCGGGAGATTCCAATTACCTCTCCCAGCACTTCCGTCAAACAGCGAGCCTAGGCCTTTTAGAAGCCAAGGGTACCAGCAGGCTGGATGTGGAGGTACAGGCCATAAGCTCAACTCTCAGAAGTGTGTATGCATGGGAGGCAGATGTCTGCTACCCGCTCGTACATGGGATTTGGAACCTAGCTACACTCTGGTTGAGGAAAGCCGTTGGAAATCGCTGTATTCAACTCAGATACACGGGAGTTCAGGCCCAGTGCTCACACATGCTTTTCCCGCAACCTCTCCCAGCCACTAACATTAGGATGTTAGCAGCTACTCCTACAGTCAGGCAGGATGCGGGAGGGTTCTGCCCTGTCCTCAGCTCTCACAGGGAAGCATGTCTTGAAGCCAGCTGTCAACTAGCTGCATTCCTATGGCAGTGAGAAGGTAGCAGTATTCTGAGTCAGGAGGTTCCAAGATTACCAGTCTACTGCACCTGGGGATACCCTCCAGGTCTGCATTGTTACCCTGCGTCTCAGAAGCCTCTGGCAAACGTCTCTGCTGAAGACCTGCGAAACTCACTCTGCAGGCAGTGTGGAACTGTGAGGGACTGAGGCTGAGCTCAACTCTCAGAAGTAAGATGCTTTTGGACAAGGCGTTCAGCTACCCTCTCACGTATGGAACTTAGTATGTAGCACCAGTCTACCACAGGAATTACTAGGAAATCGCTGAACTGAGCTTGGAGGCACTAGTCTTGTGTGCCGGGTGATTCCAATTACCTCTCCCAGCACTTCCGTCAAACAGCGAGCCTAGGCCTTTTAGAAGCCAAGGGTACCAGCAGGCTGGATGTGGAGGTACAGGCCATAAGCTCAACTCTCAGAAGTGTGTATGCATGGGAGGCAGATGTCTGCTACCCACTCGGACATGGGATTTGGAACCTAGCTACACTCTGATTGAAGAAAGCCGTTGGAAATCGCTGTATTCAACTCAGATACACGGGAGTTCAGGCCCAGTGCTCACACATGCTTTTCCCGCAACCTCTCCCAGCCACTAACATTAGGATGTTAGCAGCTACTCCTACAGTCAGGCAGGATGCGGGAGGGTTCTGCCCTGTCCTCAGCTCTCACAGGGAAGCATGTCTTGAAGCCAGCTGTCAACTAGCTGCATTCCTATGGCAGTGAGAAGGTAGCAGTACTTCTGAGTCAGGAGGTTCCAAGATTACCACTCTACTGCACCTGGAGATACCCTCCAGGTCTGCATTGTTAACCTTGTACTCAGAAGCCTCTGGCAATCGTCTCTGGTGAAGACGTGTGAAACTCACTCTGCAGGCAGTGTGGAACTGTGAGGGACTGAGGGTGAGCTCAACTCTCAGAAGTAAGATGCTTTTGGACAAGGCGTTCAGCTACCCTCTCACATATGGAACTTAGTATGTAGCACCTGTCTACCACAGAATTACTGGGAAATCGTGAATTGAGCTTGGAGGCACTCGTCTTGTGTGCCGGGAGATTCCAATTACCTCTCCCAGCACTTCCGTCAAACAGCGAGCCTAGGCCTTTTAGAAGCCAAGGGTACCAGCAGGCTGGATGTGGAGGTACAGGCCATAAGCTCAACTCTCAGAAGTGTGTATGCATGGGAGGCAGATGTCTGCTACCCGCTCGTACATGGGATTTGGAACCTAGCTACACTCTGGTTGAGGAAAGCCGTTGGAAATCGCTGTATTCAACTCAGATACACGGGAGTTCAGGCCCAGTGCTCACACATGCTTTTCCCGCAACCTCTCCCAGCCACTAACATTAGGATGTTAGCAGCTACTCCTACAGTCAGGCAGGATGCGGGAGGGTTCTGCCCTGTCCTCAGCTCTCACAGGGAAGCATGTCTTGAAGCCAGCTGTCAACTAGCTGCATTCCTATGGCAGTGAGAAGGTAGCAGTATTCTGAGTCAGGAGGTTCCAAGATTACCACTCTACTGCACCTGGAGATACCCTCCAGGTCTGCATTGTTAACCTTGTACTCAGAAGCCTCTGGCAATCGTCTCTGGTGAAGACGTGTGAAACTCACTCTGCAGGCAGTGTGGAACTGTGAGGGACTGAGGCTGAGCTCAACTCTCAGAAGTAAGATGCTTTTGGACAAGGCGTTCAGCTACCTTCTCACATATGGAACTTAGTATGTAGCACCATGTCTACCACAAGAATTACTAGGGAAATCGCTGAATTGAGCTTGGAGGCACTCGTCTTGTGTGCCGGGAGATTCCAATTACCTCTCCCAGCACTTCCGTCAAACAGCGAGCCTAGGCCTTTTAGAAGCCAAGGCTACCAGCAGGCTGGATGTGGAGGTACAGGCCTTAAGCTCAACTCTCAGAAGTGTGTATGCATGGGAGGCAGATGTCTGCTACCCGCTCGTACATGGGATTTGGAACCTAGCTACACTCTGGTTGAGGAAAGCCGTTGGAAATCGCTGTATTCAACTCAGATACACGGGAGTTCAGGCCCAGTGCTCACACATGCTTTTCACGCAACCTCTCCCAGCCACTAACATTAGGATGTTAGCAGCTACTCCTACAGTCAGGCAGGATGCGGGAGGGTTCTGCCCTGTCCTCAGCTCTCACAGGGAAGCATGTCTTGAAGCCAGCTGTCAACTAGCTGCATTCCAATGGCAGTGAGAAGGTAGCAGTATTCTGAGTCAGGAGGTTCCAAGATTACCAGTCTACTGCACCTGGGGATACCCTCCAGGTCTGCATTGTTAACCTGTACTCAGAAGCCTCTGGCAAACGTCTCTGCTGAAGACCTGCGAAACTCACTCTACAGGCAGTGTGGAACTGTGAGGGACTGAGGGTGATCTCAACTCTCAGAAGTAAGATGCTTTTGGACAAGGCGTTCAGCTACCCTCTCACAGTATGGAACTTAGTATGTAGCACCAGTCTACCACAAGGAATTACTAGGAAATCGCTGAACTGAGCTTGGAGGCACTAGTCTTGTGTGCCGGGTGATTCCAATTACCTCTCCCAGCACTTCCGTCAAACAGCGAGCCTAGGCCTTTTAGAAGCCAAGGGTACCAGCAGGCTGGATGTGGAGGTACAGGCCATAAGCTCAACTCTCAGAAGTGTGTATGCATGGGAGGCAGATGTCTGCTACCCACTCGGACATGGGATTTGGAACCTAGCTACACTCTGGATTGAGGAAAGGCCGTTGGAAATCGCTGTATTCAACTCAGATACACGGGAGTTCAGGCCCAGTGCTCACACATGCTTTTCCCGCAACCTCTCCCAGCCACTAACATTAGGATGTTAGCAGCTACTCCTACAGTCAGGCAGGCATGCGGGAGGGTTCTGCCCTGTCCTCAGCTCTCACAGGGAAGCATGTCTTGAAGCCAGCTGTCAACTAGCTGCATTCCTATGGCAGTGAGAAGGTAGCAGTATTCTGAGTCAGGAGGTTCCAAGATTACCAGTCTACTGCACCTGGGGATACCCTCCAGGTCTGCATTGTTACCCTGCGTACTCAGAAGCCTCTGGCAAACGTCTCTGCTGAAGACCGTGCGAAACTCACTCTGCAGGCAGTGTGGAACTGTGAGGGACTGAGGCTGAGCTCAACTCTCAGAAGTAAGATGCTTTTGGACAAGGCGTTCAGCTACCCTCTCACGTATGGAACTTAGTATGTAGCACCAGTCTACCACAGGAATTACTAGGAAATCGCTGAACTGAGCTTGGAGGCACTAGTCTTGTGTGCCGGGTGATTCCAATTACCTCTCCCAGCACTTCCGTCAAACAGCGAGCCTAGGCCTTTTAGAAGCCAAGGGTACCAGCAGGCTGGATGTGGAGGTACAGGCCATAAGCTCAACTCTCAGAAGTGTGTATGCATGGGAGGCAGATGTCTGCTACCCACTCGGACATGGGAGTTGGAACCTAGCTACACTCTGATTGAGGAAAGCCGTTGGAAATCGCTGTATTCAACTCAGATACACGGGAGTTCAGGCCCAGTGCTCACACATGCTTTTCCCGCAACCTCTCCCAGCCACTAACATTAGGATGTTAGCAGCTACTCCTACAGTCAGGCAGGATGCGGGAGGGTTCTGCCCTGTCCTCAGCTCTCACAGGGAAGCATGTCTTGAAGCCAGCTGTCAACTAGCTGCATTCCTATGGCAGTGAGAAGGTAGCAGTACTCTGAGTCAGGAGGTTCCAAGATTACCACTCTACTGCACCTGGAGATACCCTCCAGGTCTGCATTGTTAACTTGTACTCAGAAGCCTCTGGCAATCGTCTCTGGTGAAGACGTGTGAAACTCACTCTGCAGGCAGTGTGGAACTGTGAGGGACTGAGGGTGAGCTCAACTCTCAGAAGTAAGATGCTTTTGGACAAGGCGTTCAGCTACCCTCTCACATATGGAACTTAGTATGTAGCACCTGTCTACCACAAGAATTACTGGGAAATCGTGAATTGAGCTTGGAGGCACTCGTCTTGTGTGCCGGGAGATTCCAATTACCTCTCCCAGCACTTCCGTCAAACAGCGAGCCTAGGCCTTTTAGAAGCCAAGGGTACCAGCAGGCTGGATGTGGAGGTACAGGCCATAAGCTCAACTCTCAGAAGTGTGTATGCATGGGAGGCAGATGTCTGCTACCCGCTCGTACATGGGATTTGGAACCTAGCTACACTCTGGTTGAGGAAAGCCGTTGGAAATCGCTGTATTCAACTCAGATACACGGGAGTTCAGGCCCAGTGCTCACACATGCTTTTCCCGCAACCTCTCCCAGCCACTAACATTAGGATGTTAGCAGCTACTCCTACAGTCAGGCAGGATGCGGGAGGGTTCTGCCCTGTCCTCAGCTCTCACAGGGAAGCATGTCTTGAAGCCAGCTGTCAACTAGCTGCATTCCTATGGCAGTGAGAAGGTAGCAGTATTCTGAGTCAGGAGGTTCCAAGATTACCAGTCTACTGCACCTGGGGATACCCTCCAGGTCTGCATTGTTACCCTGCGTCTCAGAAGCCTCTGGCAAACGTCTCTGCTGAAGACCTGCGAAACTCACTCTGCAGGCAGTGTGGAACTGTGAGGGACTGAGGCTGAGCTCAACTCTCAGAAGTAAGATGCTTTTGGACAAGGCGTTCAGCTACCCTCTCACGTATGGAACTTAGTATGTAGCACCAGTCTACCACAGGAATTACTAGGAAATCGCTGAACTGAGCTTGGAGGCACTAGTCTTGTGTGCCGGGTGATTCCAATTACCTCTCCCAGCACTTCCGTCAAACAGCGAGCCTAGGCCTTTTAGAAGCCAAGGGTACCAGCAGGCTGGATGTGGAGGTACAGGCCATAAGCTCAACTCTCAGAAGTGTGTATGCATGGGAGGCAGATGTCTGCTACCCACTCGTACATGGGATTTGGAACCTAGCTACACTCTGGATTGAGGAAAGCCGTTGGAAATCGCTGTATTCAACTCAGATACACGGGAGTTCAGGCCCAGTGCTCACACATGCTTTTCCCGCAACCTCTCCCAGCCACTAACATTAGGATGTTAGCAGCTACTCCTACAGTCAGGCAGGATGCGGGAGGGTTCTGCCCTGTCCTCAGCTCTCACAGGGAAGCATGTCTTGAAGCCAGCTGTCAACTAGCTGCATTCCTATGGCAGTGAGAAGGTAGCAGTACTCTGAGTCAGGAGGTTCCAAGATTACCACTCTACTGCACCTGGAGATACCCTCCAGGTCTGCATTGTTACCTTCGTACTCAGAAGCCTCTGGCAATCGTCTCTGGTGAAGACGTGTGAAACTCACTCTGCAGGCAGTGTGGAACTGTGAGGGACTGAGGCTGAGCTCAACTCTCAGAAGTAAGATGCTTTTGGACAAGGCGTTCAGCTACCCTCTCACATATGGAACTTAGTATGTAGCACCATGTCTACCACAAGGAATTACTAGGGAAATCGCTGAATTGAGCTTGGAGGCACTCGTCTTGTGTGCCGGGAGATTCCAATTACCTCTCCCAGCACTTCCGTCAAACAGCGAGCCTAGGCCTTTTAGAAGCCAAGGGTACCAGCAGGCTGGATGTGGAGGTACAGGCCATAAGCTCAACTCTCAGAAGTGTGTATGCATGGGAGGCAGATGTCTGCTACCCACTCGGACATGGGAGTTGGAACCTAGCTACACTCTGGATTGAGGAAAGCCGTTGGAAATCGCTGTATTCAACTCAGATACACGGGAGTTCAGGCCCAGTGCTCACACATGCTTTTCCCGCAACCTCTCCCAGCCACTAACATTAGGATGTTAGCAGCTACTCCTACAGTCAGGCAGGATGCGGGAGGGTTCTGCCCTGTCCTCAGCTCTCACAGGGAAGCATGTCTTGAAGCCAGCTGTCAACTAGCTGCATTCCTATGGCAGTGAGAAGGTAGCAGTATTCTGAGTCAGGAGGTTCCAAGATTACCACTCTACTGCACCTGGAGATACCCTCCAGGTCTGCATTGTTAACCTTGTACTCAGAAGCCTCTGGCAATCGTCTCTGGTGAAGACGTGTGAAACTCACTCTGCAGGCAGTGTGGAACTGTGAGGGACTGAGGGTGAGCTCAACTCTCAGAAGTAAGATGCTTTTGGACAAGGCGTTCAGCTACCCTCTCACATATGGAACTTAGTATGTAGCACCTGTCTACCACAAGAATTACTGGGAAATCGTGAATTGAGCTTGGAGGCACTCGTCTTGTGTGCCGGGAGATTCCAATTACCTCTCCCAGCACTTCCGTCAAACAGCGAGCCTAGGCCTTTTAGAAGCCAAGGGTACCAGCAGGCTGGATGTGGAGGTACAGGCCATAAGCTCAACTCTCAGAAGTGTGTATGCATGGGAGGCAGATGTCTGCTACCCGCTCGTACATGGGATTTGGAACCTAGCTACACTCTGGTTGAGGAAAGCCGTTGGAAATCGCTGTATTCAACTCAGATACACGGGAGTTCAGGCCCAGTGCTCACACATGCTTTTCCCGCAACCTCTCCCAGCCACTAACATTAGGATGTTAGCAGCTACTCCTACAGTCAGGCAGGATGCGGGAGGGTTCTGCCCTGTCCTCAGCTCTCACAGGGAAGCATGTCTTGAAGCCAGCTGTCAACTAGCTGCATTCCTATGGCAGTGAGAAGGTAGCAGTATTCTGAGTCAGGAGGTTCCAAGATTACCAGTCTACTGCACCTGGGGATACCCTCCAGGTCTGCATTGTTACCCTGCGTCTCAGAAGCCTCTGGCAAACGTCTCTGCTGAAGACCTGCGAAACTCACTCTGCAGGCAGTGTGGAACTGTGAGGGACTGAGGCTGAGCTCAACTCTCAGAAGTAAGATGCTTTTGGACAAGGCGTTCAGCTACCCTCTCACGTATGGAACTTAGTATGTAGCACCAGTCTACCACAGGAATTACTAGGAAATCGCTGAACTGAGCTTGGAGGCACTAGTCTTGTGTGCCGGGTGATTCCAATTACCTCTCCCAGCACTTCCGTCAAACAGCGAGCCTAGGCCTTTTAGAAGCCAAGGGTACCAGCAGGCTGGATGTGGAGGTACAGGCCATAAGCTCAACTCTCAGAAGTGTGTATGCATGGGAGGCAGATGTCTGCTACCCACTCGGACATGGGAGTTGGAACCTAGCTACACTCTGGATTGAAGAAGGCCAGTTGGAAATCGCTGTATTCAACTCAGATACACGGGAGTTCAGGCCCAGTGCTCACACATGCTTTTCCCGCAACCTCTCCCAGCCACTAACATTAGGATGTTAGCAGCTACTCCTACAGTCAGGCAGGATGCGGGAGGGTTCTGCCCTGTCCTCAGCTCTCACAGGGAAGCATGTCTTGAAGCCAGCTGTCAACTAGCTGCATTCCTATGGCAGTGAGAAGGTAGCAGTACTCTGAGTCAGGAGGTTCCAAGATTACCACTCTACTGCACCTGGAGATACCCTCCAGGTCTGCATTGTTAACTTGTACTCAGAAGCCTCTGGCAATCGTCTCTGGTGAAGACGTGTGAAACTCACTCTGCAGGCAGTGTGGAACTGTGAGGGACTGAGGGTGAGCTCAACTCTCAGAAGTAAGATGCTTTTGGACAAGGCGTTCAGCTACCTTCTCACATATGGAACTTAGTATGTAGCACCTGTCTACCACAAGAATTACTGGGAAATCGTGAATTGAGCTTGGAGGCACTCGTCTTGTGTGCCGGGAGATTCCAATTACCTCTCCCAGCACTTCCGTCAAACAGCGAGCCTAGGCCTTTTAGAAGCCAAGGGTACCAGCAGGCTGGATGTGGAGGTACAGGCCATAAGCTCAACTCTCAGAAGTGTGTATGCATGGGAGGCAGATGTCTGCTACCCGCTCGTACATGGGATTTGGAACCTAGCTACACTCTGGTTGAGGAAAGCCGTTGGAAATCGCTGTATTCAACTCAGATACACGGGAGTTCAGGCCCAGTGCTCACACATGCTTTTCCCGCAACCTCTCCCAGCCACTAACATTAGGATGTTAGCAGCTACTCCTACAGTCAGGCAGGATGCGGGAGGGTTCTGCCCTGTCCTCAGCTCTCACAGGGAAGCATGTCTTGAAGCCAGCTGTCAACTAGCTGCATTCCTATGGCAGTGAGAAGGTAGCAGTATTCTGAGTCAGGAGGTTCCAAGATTACCAGTCTACTGCACCTGGGGATACCCTCCAGGTCTGCATTGTTACCCTGCGTCTCAGAAGCCTCTGGCAAACGTCTCTGCTGAAGACCTGCGAAACTCACTCTGCAGGCAGTGTGGAACTGTGAGGGACTGAGGCTGAGCTCAACTCTCAGAAGTAAGATGGTTTTGGACAAGGCGTTCAGCTACCCTCTCACGTATGGAACTTAGTATGTAGCACCAGTCTACCACAGGAATTACTAGGAAATCGCTGAACTGAGCTTGGAGGCACTAGTCTTGTGTGCCGGGTGATTCCAATTACCTCTCCCAGCACTTCCGTCAAACAGCGAGCCTAGGCCTTTTAGAAGCCAAGGGTACCAGCAGGCTGGATGTGGAGGTACAGGCCATAAGCTCAACTCTCAGAAGTGTGTATGCATGGGAGGCAGATGTCTGCTACCCACTCGGACATGGGAGTTGGAACCTAGCTACACTCTGGATTGAGGAAAGCCGTTGGAAATCGCTGTATTCAACTCAGATACACGGGAGTTCAGGCCCAGTGCTCACACATGCTTTTCCCGCAACCTCTCCCAGCCACTAACATTAGGATGTTAGCAGCTACTCCTACAGTCAGGCAGGATGCGGGAGGGTTCTGCCCTGTCCTCAGCTCTCACAGGGAAGCATGTCTTGAAGCCAGCTGTCAACTAGCTGCATTCCTATGGCAGTGAGAAGGTAGCAGTACTCTGAGTCAGGAGGTTCCAAGATTACCACTCTACTGCACCTGGAGATACCCTCCAGGTCTGCATTGTTAACTTGTACTCAGAAGCCTCTGGCAATCGTCTCTGGTGAAGACGTGTGAAACTCACTCTGCAGGCAGTGTGGAACTGTGAGGGACTGAGGGCTGAGCTCAACTCTCAGAAGTAAGATGCTTTTGGACAAGGCGTTCAGCTACCCTCTCACATATGGAACTTAGTATGTAGCACCTGTCTACCACAAGAATTACTGGGAAATCGTGAATTGAGCTTGGAGGCACTCGTCTTGTGTGCCGGGAGATTCCAATTACCTCTCCCAGCACTTCCGTCAAACAGCGAGCCTAGGCCTTTTAGAAGCCAAGGGTACCAGCAGGCTGGATGTGGAGGTACAGGCCATAAGCTCAACTCTCAGAAGTGTGTATGCATGGGAGGCAGATGTCTGCTACCCGCTCGTACATGGGATTTGGAACCTAGCTACACTCTGGTTGAGGAAAGCCGTTGGAAATCGCTGTATTCAACTCAGATACACGGGAGTTCAGGCCCAGTGCTCACACATGCTTTTCCCGCAACCTCTCCCAGCCACTAACATTAGGATGTTAGCAGCTACTCCTACAGTCAGGCAGGATGCGGGAGGGTTCTGCCCTGTCCTCAGCTCTCACAGGGAAGCATGTCTTGAAGCCAGCTGTCAACTAGCTGCATTCCTATGGCAGTGAGAAGGTAGCAGTATTCTGAGTCAGGAGGTTCCAAGATTACCAGTCTACTGCACCTGGGGATACCCTCCAGGTCTGCATTGTTACCCTGCGTCTCAGAAGCCTCTGGCAAACGTCTCTGCTGAAGACCTGCGAAACTCACTCTGCAGGCAGTGTGGAACTGTGAGGGACTGAGGCTGAGCTCAACTCTCAGAAGTAAGATGCTTTTGGACAAGGCGTTCAGCTACCCTCTCACGTATGGAACTTAGTATGTAGCACCAGTCTACCACAGGAATTACTAGGAAATCGCTGAACTGAGCTTGGAGGCACTAGTCTTGTGTGCCGGGTGATTCCAATTACCTCTCCCAGCACTTCCGTCAAACAGCGAGCCTAGGCCTTTTAGAAGCCAAGGGTACCAGCAGGCTGGATGTGGAGGTACAGGCCATAAGCTCAACTCTCAGAAGTGTGTATGCATGGGAGGCAGATGTCTGCTACCCAGCTCGGACATGGGATTTGGAACCTAGCTACACTCTGGATTGAGGAAAGCCGTTGGAAATCGCTGTATTCAACTCAGATACACGGGAGTTCAGGCCCAGTGCTCACACATGCTTTTCCCGCAACCTCTCCCAGCCACTAACATTAGGATGTTAGCAGCTACTCCTACAGTCAGGCAGGATGCGGGAGGGTTCTGCCCTGTCCTCAGCTCTCACAGGGAAGCATGTCTTGAAGCCAGCTGTCAACTAGCTGCATTCCTATGGCAGTGAGAAGGTAGCAGTACTCTGAGTCAGGAGGTTCCAAGATTACCACTCTACTGCACCTGGAGATACCCTCCAGGTCTGCATTGTTACCCTGCGTACTCAGAAGCCTCTGGCAAATCGTCTCTGGTGAAGACGTGTGAAACTCACTCTGCAGGCAGTGTGGAACTGTGAGGGACTGAGGCTGAGCTCAACTCTCAGAAGTAAGATGCTTTTGGACAAGGCGTTCAGCTACCTCTCACATATGGAACTTAGTATGTAGCACCTGTCTACCACAGGAATTACTAGGAAATCGCTGAATTGAGCTTGGAGGCACTAGTCTTGTGTGCCGGGAGATTCCAATTACCTCTCCCAGCACTTCCGTCAAACAGCGAGCCTAGGCCTTTTAGAAGCCAAGGGTACCAGCAGGCTGGATGTGGAGGTACAGGCCATAAGCTCAACTCTCAGAAGTGTGTATGCATGGGAGGCAGATGTCTGCTACCCACTCGGACATGGGATTTGGAACCTAGCTACACTCTGGATTGAGGAAAGCCGTTGGAAATCGCTGTATTCAACTCAGATACACGGGAGTTCAGGCCCAGTGCTCACACATGCTTTTCCCGCAACCTCTCCCAGCCACTAACATTAGGATGTTAGCAGCTACTCCTACAGTCAGGCAGGATGCGGGAGGGTTCTGCCCTGTCCTCAGCTCTCACAGGGAAGCATGTCTTGAAGCCAGCTGTCAACTAGCTGCATTCCTATGGCAGTGAGAAGGTAGCAGTACTCTGAGTCAGGAGGTTCCAAGATTACCACTCTACTGCACCTGGAGATACCCTCCAGGTCTGCATTGTTACCTTGTACTCAGAAGCCTCTGGCAATCGTCTCTGGTGAAGACGTGTGAAACTCACTCTGCAGGCAGTGTGGAACTGTGAGGGACTGAGGGCTGAGCTCAACTCTCAGAAGTAAGATGCTTTTGGACAAGGCGTTCAGCTACCCTCTCACATATGGAACTTAGTATGTAGCACCATGTCTACCACAAGAATTACTAGGGAAATCGCTGAATTGAGCTTGGAGGCACTAGTCTTGTGTGCCGGGAGATTCCAATTACCTCTCCCAGCACTTCCGTCAAACAGCGAGCCTAGGCCTTTTAGAAGCCAAGGGTACCAGCAGGCTGGATGTGGAGGTACAGGCCATAAGCTCAACTCTCAGAAGTGTGTATGCATGGGAGGCAGATGTCTGCTACCCACTCGGACATGGGATTTGGAACCTAGCTACACTCTGATTGAGGAAAGCCGTTGGAAATCGCTGTATTCAACTCAGATACACGGGAGTTCAGGCCCAGTGCTCACACATGCTTTTCCCGCAACCTCTCCCAGCCACTAACATTAGGATGTTAGCAGCTACTCCTACAGTCAGGCAGGATGCGGGAGGGTTCTGCCCTGTCCTCAGCTCTCACAGGGAAGCATGTCTTGAAGCCAGCTGTCAACTAGCTGCATTCCTATGGCAGTGAGAAGGTAGCAGTACTCTGAGTCAGGAGGTTCCAAGATTACCACTCTACTGCACCTGGAGATACCCTCCAGGTCTGCATTGTTACCTTCGTACTCAGAAGCCTCTGGCAATCGTCTCTGGTGAAGACGTGTGAAACTCACTCTGCAGGCAGTGTGGAACTGTGAGGGACTGAGGCTGAGCTCAACTCTCAGAAGTAAGATGCTTTTGGACAAGGCGTTCAGCTACCCTCTCACATATGGAACTTAGTATGTAGCACCATGTCTACCACAAGGAATTACTAGGAAATCGCTGAATTGAGCTTGGAGGCACTAGTCTTGTGTGCCGGGTAGATTCCAATTACCTCTCCCAGCACTTCCGTCAAACAGCGAGCCTAGGCCTTTTAGAAGCCAAGGGTACCAGCAGGCTGGATGTGGAGGTACAGGCCATAAGCTCAACTCTCAGAAGTGTGTATGCATGGGAGGCAGATGTCTGCTACCCGCTCGTACATGGGATTTGGAACCTAGCTACACTCTGGTTGAGGAAAGCCGTTGGAAATCGCTGTATTCAACTCAGATACACGGGAGTTCAGGCCCAGTGCTCACACATGCTTTTCCCGCAACCTCTCCCAGCCACTAACATTAGGATGTTAGCAGCTACTCCTACAGTCAGGCAGGATGCGGGAGGGTTCTGCCCTGTCCTCAGCTCTCACAGGGAAGCATGTCTTGAAGCCAGCTGTCAACTAGCTGCATTCCTATGGCAGTGAGAAGGTAGCAGTATTCTGAGTCAGGAGGTTCCAAGATTACCAGTCTACTGCACCTGGGGATACCCTCCAGGTCTGCATTGTTACCCTGCGTCTCAGAAGCCTCTGGCAAACGTCTCTGCTGAAGACCTGCGAAACTCACTCTGCAGGCAGTGTGGAACTGTGAGGGACTGAGGCTGAGCTCAACTCTCAGAAGTAAGATGCTTTTGGACAAGGCGTTCAGCTACCCTCTCACGTATGGAACTTAGTATGTAGCACCAGTCTACCACAGGAATTACTAGGAAATCGCTGAACTGAGCTTGGAGGCACTAGTCTTGTGTGCCGGGTGATTCCAATTACCTCTCCCAGCACTTCCGTCAAACAGCGAGCCTAGGCCTTTTAGAAGCCAAGGGTACCAGCAGGCTGGATGTGGAGGTACAGGCCATAAGCTCAACTCTCAGAAGTGTGTATGCATGGGAGGCAGATGTCTGCTACCCACTCGGACATGGGAGTTGGAACCTAGCTACACTCTGATTGAGGAAAGCCGTTGGAAATCGCTGTATTCAACTCAGATACACGGGAGTTCAGGCCCAGTGCTCACACATGCTTTTCCCGCAACCTCTCCCAGCCACTAACATTAGGATGTTAGCAGCTACTCCTACAGTCAGGCAGGATGCGGGAGGGTTCTGCCCTGTCCTCAGCTCTCACAGGGAAGCATGTCTTGAAGCCAGCTGTCAACTAGCTGCATTCCTATGGCAGTGAGAAGGTAGCAGTACTCTGAGTCAGGAGGTTCCAAGATTACCACTCTACTGCACCTGGAGATACCCTCCAGGTCTGCATTGTTAACTTGTACTCAGAAGCC
The DNA here is from genome assembly GCF_011100685.1 of Canis lupus familiaris. NCBI lineage: Eukaryota > Metazoa > Chordata > Mammalia > Carnivora > Canidae > Canis > Canis lupus. Next base: position 43,450 of record NW_023330628.1, on the reverse strand, counting down.
TCTGGCAATCGTCTCTGGTGAAGACGTGTGAAACTCACTCTGCAGGCAGTGTGGAACTGTGAGGGACTGAGGCTGAGCTCAACTCTCAGAAGTAAGATGCTTTTGGACAAGGCGTTCAGCTACCTCTCACATATGGAACTTAGTATGTAGCACCTGTCTACCACAAGAATTACTAGGAAATCGCTGAACTGAGCTTGGAGGCACTCGTCTTGTGTGCCGGGAGATTCCAATTACCTCTCCCAGCACTTCCGTCAAACAGCGAGCCTAGGCCTTTTAGAAGCCAAGGGTACCAGCAGGCTGGATGTGGAGGTACAGGCCATAAGCTCAACTCTCAGAAGTGTGTATGCATGGGAGGCAGATGTCTGCTACCCGCTCGTACATGGGATTTGGAACCTAGCTACACTCTGGTTGAGGAAAGCCGTTGGAAATCGCTGTATTCAACTCAGATACACGGGAGTTCAGGCCCAGTGCTCACACATGCTTTTCCCGCAACCTCTCCCAGCCACTAACATTAGGATGTTAGCAGCTACTCCTACAGTCAGGCAGGATGCGGGAGGGTTCTGCCCTGTCCTCAGCTCTCACAGGGAAGCATGTCTTGAAGCCAGCTGTCAACTAGCTGCATTCCTATGGCAGTGAGAAGGTAGCAGTATTCTGAGTCAGGAGGTTCCAAGATTACCAGTCTACTGCACCTGGGGATACCCTCCAGGTCTGCATTGTTACCCTGCGTCTCAGAAGCCTCTGGCAAACGTCTCTGCTGAAGACCTGCGAAACTCACTCTGCAGGCAGTGTGGAACTGTGAGGGACTGAGGCTGAGCTCAACTCTCAGAAGTAAGATGCTTTTGGACAAGGCGTTCAGCTACCCTCTCACGTATGGAACTTAGTATGTAGCACCAGTCTACCACAGGAATTACTAGGAAATCGCTGAACTGAGCTTGGAGGCACTAGTCTTGTGTGCCGGGTGATTCCAATTACCTCTCCCAGCACTTCCGTCAAACAGCGAGCCTAGGCCTTTTAGAAGCCAAGGGTACCAGCAGGCTGGATGTGGAGGTACAGGCCATAAGCTCAACTCTCAGAAGTGTGTATGCATGGGAGGCAGATGTCTGCTACCCACTCGGACATGGGAGTTGGAACCTAGCTACACTCTGATTGAAGGAAAGCCGTTGGAAATCGCTGTATTCAACTCAGATACACGGGAGTTCAGGCCCAGTGCTCACACATGCTTTTCCCGCAACCTCTCCCAGCCACTAACATTAAGGATGTTAGCAGCTACTCCTACAGTCAGGCAGGATGCGGGAGGGTTCTGCCCTGTCCTCAGCTCTCACAGGGAAGCATGTCTTGAAGCCAGCTGTCAACTAGCTGCATTCCTATGGCAGTGAGAAGGTAGCAGTACTCTGAGTCAGGAGGTTCCAAGATTACCACTCTACTGCACCTGGAGATACCCTCCAGGTCTGCATTGTTAACTTGTACTCAGAAGCCTCTGGCAATCGTCTCTGGTGAAGACGTGTGAAACTCACTCTGCAGGCAGTGTGGAACTGTGAGGGACTGAGGGTGAGCTCAACTCTCAGAAGTAAGATGCTTTTGGACAAGGCGTTCAGCTACCTTCTCACATATGGAACTTAGTATGTAGCACCTGTCTACCACAAGAATTACTGGGAAATCGTGAATTGAGCTTGGAGGCACTCGTCTTGTGTGCCGGGAGATTCCAATTACCTCTCCCAGCACTTCCGTCAAACAGCGAGCCTAGGCCTTTTAGAAGCCAAGGGTACCAGCAGGCTGGATGTGGAGGTACAGGCCATAAGCTCAACTCTCAGAAGTGTGTATGCATGGGAGGCAGATGTCTGCTACCCGCTCGTACATGGGATTTGGAACCTAGCTACACTCTGGTTGAGGAAAGCCGTTGGAAATCGCTGTATTCAACTCAGATACACGGGAGTTCAGGCCCAGTGCTCACACATGCTTTTCCCGCAACCTCTCCCAGCCACTAACATTAGGATGTTAGCAGCTACTCCTACAGTCAGGCAGCATGCGGGAGGGTTCTGCCCTGTCCTCAGCTCTCACAGGGAAGCATGTCTTGAAGCCAGCTGTCAACTAGCTGCATTCCTATGGCAGTGAGAAGGTAGCAGTATTCTGAGTCAGGAGGTTCCAAGATTACCAGTCTACTGCACCTGGGGATACCCTCCAGGTCTGCATTGTTACCCTGCGTCTCAGAAGCCTCTGGCAAACGTCTCTGCTGAAGACCTGCGAAACTCACTCTGCAGGCAGTGTGGAACTGTGAGGGACTGAGGCTGAGCTCAACTCTCAGAAGTAAGATGCTTTTGGACAAGGCGTTCAGCTACCCTCTCACGTATGGAACTTAGTATGTAGCACCAGTCTACCACAGGAATTACTAGGAAATCGCTGAACTGAGCTTGGAGGCACTAGTCTTGTGTGCCGGGTGATTCCAATTACCTCTCCCAGCACTTCCGTCAAACAGCGAGCCTAGGCCTTTTAGAAGCCAAGGGTACCAGCAGGCTGGATGTGGAGGTACAGGCCATAAGCTCAACTCTCAGAAGTGTGTATGCATGGGAGGCAGATGTCTGCTACCCACTCGGACATGGGATTTGGAACCTAGCTACACTCTGATTGAGGAAAGCCGTTGGAAATCGCTGTATTCAACTCAGATACACGGGAGTTCAGGCCCAGTGCTCACACATGCTTTTCCCGCAACCTCTCCCAGCCACTAACATTAGGATGTTAGCAGCTACTCCTACAGTCAGGCAGGATGCGGGAGGGTTCTGCCCTGTCCTCAGCTCTCACAGGGAAGCATGTCTTGAAGCCAGCTGTCAACTAGCTGCATTCCTATGGCAGTGAGAAGGTAGCAGTACTCTGAGTCAGGAGGTTCCAAGATTACCACTCTACTGCACCTGGAGATACCCTCCAGGTCTGCATTGTTAACCTTGTACTCAGAAGCCTCTGGCAATCGTCTCTGGTGAAGACGTGTGAAACTCACTCTGCAGGCAGTGTGGAACTGTGAGGGACTGAGGGTGAGCTCAACTCTCAGAAGTAAGATGCTTTTGGACAAGGCGTTCAGCTACCCTCTCACATATGGAACTTAGTATGTAGCACCTGTCTACCACAAGAATTACTGGGAAATCGTGAATTGAGCTTGGAGGCACTCGTCTTGTGTGCCGGGAGATTCCAATTACCTCTCCCAGCACTTCCGTCAAACAGCGAGCCTAGGCCTTTTAGAAGCCAAGGGTACCAGCAGGCTGGATGTGGAGGTACAGGCCATAAGCTCAACTCTCAGAAGTGTGTATGCATGGGAGGCAGATGTCTGCTACCCGCTCGTACATGGGATTTGGAACCTAGCTACACTCTGGTTGAGGAAAGCCGTTGGAAATCGCTGTATTCAACTCAGATACACGGGAGTTCAGGCCCAGTGCTCACACATGCTTTTCCCGCAACCTCTCCCAGCCACTAACATTAGGATGTTAGCAGCTACTCCTACAGTCAGGCAGGATGCGGGAGGGTTCTGCCCTGTCCTCAGCTCTCACAGGGAAGCATGTCTTGAAGCCAGCTGTCAACTAGCTGCATTCCTATGGCAGTGAGAAGGTAGCAGTATTCTGAGTCAGGAGGTTCCAAGATTACCAGTCTACTGCACCTGGGGATACCCTCCAGGTCTGCATTGTTACCCTGCGTCTCAGAAGCCTCTGGCAAACGTCTCTGCTGAAGACCTGCGAAACTCACTCTGCAGGCAGTGTGGAACTGTGAGGGACTGAGGCTGAGCTCAACTCTCAGAAGTAAGATGCTTTTGGACAAGGCGTTCAGCTACCCTCTCACGTATGGAACTTAGTATGTAGCACCAGTCTACCACAGGAATTACTAGGAAATCGCTGAACTGAGCTTGGAGGCACTAGTCTTGTGTGCCGGGTGATTCCAATTACCTCTCCCAGCACTTCCGTCAAACAGCGAGCCTAGGCCTTTTAGAAGCCAAGGGTACCAGCAGGCTGGATGTGGAGGTACAGGCCATAAGCTCAACTCTCAGAAGTGTGTATGCATGGGAGGCAGATGTCTGCTACCCACTCGTACATGGGATTTGGAACCTAGCTACACTCTGGTTGAGGAAAGCCGTTGGAAATCGCTGTATTCAACTCAGATACACGGGAGTTCAGGCCCAGTGCTCACACATGCTTTTCCCGCAACCTCTCCCAGCCACTAACATTAGGATGTTAGCAGCTACTCCTACAGTCAGGCAGGATGCGGGAGGGTTCTGCCCTGTCCTCAGCTCTCACAGGGAAGCATGTCTTGAAGCCAGCTGTCAACTAGCTGCATTCCTATGGCAGTGAGAAGGTAGCAGTACTCTGAGTCAGGAGGTTCCAAGATTACCACTCTACTGCACCTGGAGATACCCTCCAGGTCTGCATTGTTACCCTGCGTCTCAGAAGCCTCTGGCAAATCGTCTCTGGTGAAGACGTGCGAAACTCACTCTGCAGGCAGTGTGGAACTGTGAGGGACTGAGGCTGAGCTCAACTCTCAGAAGTAAGATGCTTTTGGACAAGGCGTTCAGCTACCCTCTCACGTATGGAACTTAGTATGTAGCACCAGTCTACCACAGGAATTACTAGGAAATCGCTGAACTGAGCTTGGAGGCACTAGTCTTGTGTGCCGGGTGATTCCAATTACCTCTCCCAGCACTTCCGTCAAACAGCGAGCCTAGGCCTTTTAGAAGCCAAGGGTACCAGCAGGCTGGATGTGGAGGTACAGGCCATAAGCTCAACTCTCAGAAGTGTGTATGCATGGGAGGCAGATGTCTGCTACCCACTCGGACATGGGATTTGGAACCTAGCTACACTCTGATTGAGGAAAGGCCGTTGGAAATCGCTGTATTCAACTCAGATACACGGGAGTTCAGGCCCAGTGCTCACACATGCTTTTCCCGCAACCTCTCCCAGCCACTAACATTAGGATGTTAGCAGCTACTCCTACAGTCAGGCAGGATGCGGGAGGGTTCTGCCCTGTCCTCAGCTCTCACAGGGAAGCATGTCTTGAAGCCAGCTGTCAACTAGCTGCATTCCTATGGCAGTGAGAAGGTAGCAGTACTCTGAGTCAGGAGGTTCCAAGATTACCACTCTACTGCACCTGGAGATACCCTCCAGGTCTGCATTGTTACCCTGCGTACTCAGAAGCCTCTGGCAATCGTCTCTGGTGAAGACGTGTGAAACTCACTCTGCAGGCAGTGTGGAACTGTGAGGGACTGAGGCTGAGCTCAACTCTCAGAAGTAAGATGCTTTTGGACAAGGCGTTCAGCTACCCTCTCACATATGGAACTTAGTATGTAGCACCATGTCTACCACAAGAATTACTAGGGAAATCGCTGAATTGAGCTTGGAGGCACTCGTCTTGTGTGCCGGGAGATTCCAATTACCTCTCCCAGCACTTCCGTCAAACAGCGAGCCTAGGCCTTTTAGAAGCCAAGGGTACCAGCAGGCTGGATGTGGAGGTACAGGCCATAAGCTCAACTCTCAGAAGTGTGTATGCATGGGAGGCAGATGTCTGCTACCCGCTCGTACATGGGATTTGGAACCTAGCTACACTCTGGTTGAGGAAAGCCGTTGGAAATCGCTGTATTCAACTCAGATACACGGGAGTTCAGGCCCAGTGCTCACACATGCTTTTCCCGCAACCTCTCCCAGCCACTAACATTAGGATGTTAGCAGCTACTCCTACAGTCAGGCAGGATGCGGGAGGGTTCTGCCCTGTCCTCACCTCTCACAGGGAAGCATGTCTTGAAGCCAGCTGTCAACTAGCTGCATTCCTATGGCAGTGAGAAGGTAGCAGTACTCTGAGTCAGGAGGTTCCAAGATTACCAGTCTACTGCACCTGGGGATACCCTCCAGGTCTGCATTGTTACCCTGCGTCTCAGAAGCCACTGGCAAACGTCTCTGCTGAGGACGTCTGAAACTCACTCTGCAGGCAGTGTGGAACTGTGAGGGACTGAGGCTGAGCTCAACTCTCTGAAGTAAGATGCTTTTGGACAAGGCGTTCAGCTACCTTCTCACGTATGGAACTTAGTATGTAGCACCAGTCTACCACAGGAATTACTAGGAAATCGCTGAACTGAGCTTGGAGGCACTAGTCTTGTGTGCCGGGTAGATTCCAATTACCTCTCCCAGCACTTCCGTCAAACAGCGAGCCTAGGCCTTTTAGAAGCCAAGGGTACCAGCAGGCTGGATGTGGAGGTACAGGCCATAAGCTCAACTCTCAGAAGTGTGTATGCATGGGAGGCAGATGTCTGCTACCCGCTCGTACATGGGATTTGGAACCTAGCTACACTCTGGATTGAGGAAAGCCGTTGGAAATCGCTGTATTCAACTCAGATACACGGGAGTTCAGGCCCAGTGCTCACACATGCTTTTCCCGCAACCTCTCCCAGCCACTAACATTAGGATGTTAGCAGCTACTCCTACAGTCAGGCAGGATGCGGGAGGGTTCTGCCCTGTCCTCAGCTCTCACAGGGAAGCATGTCTTGAAGCCAGCTGTCAACTAGCTGCATTCCTATGGCAGTGAGAAGGTAGCAGTATTCTGAGTCAGGAGGTTCCAAGATTACCAGTCTACTGCACCTGGGGATACCCTCCAGGTCTGCATTGTTACCCTGCGTCTCAGAAGCCTCTGGCAAACGTCTCTGCTGAAGACCTGCGAAACTCACTCTGCAGGCAGTGTGGAACTGTGAGGGACTGAGGCTGAGCTCAACTCTCAGAAGTAAGATGCTTTTGGACAAGGCGTTCAGCTACCCTCTCACGTATGGAACTTAGTATGTAGCACCAGTCTACCACAGGAATTACTAGGAAATCGCTGAACTGAGCTTGGAGGCACTAGTCTTGTGTGCCGGGTGATTCCAATTACCTCTCCCAGCACTTCCGTCAAACAGCGAGCCTAGGCCTTTTAGAAGCCAAGGGTACCAGCAGGCTGGATGTGGAGGTACAGGCCATAAGCTCAACTCTCAGAAGTGTGTATGCATGGGAGGCAGATGTCTGCTACCCACTCGGACATGGGAGTTGGAACCTAGCTACACTCTGATTGAAGAAAGGCCGTTGGAAATCGCTGTATTCAACTCAGATACACGGGAGTTCAGGCCCAGTGCTCACACATGCTTTTCCCGCAACCTCTCCCAGCCACTAACATTAGGATGTTAGCAGCTACTCCTACAGTCAGGCAGGATGCGGGAGGGTTCTGCCCTGTCCTCAGCTCTCACAGGGAAGCATGTCTTGAAGCCAGCTGTCAACTAGCTGCATTCCTATGGCAGTGAGAAGGTAGCAGTACTCTGAGTCAGGAGGTTCCAAGATTACCACTCTACTGCACCTGGAGATACCCTCCAGGTCTGCATTGTTAACTTGTACTCAGAAGCCTCTGGCAATCGTCTCTGGTGAAGACGTGTGAAACTCACTCTGCAGGCAGTGTGGAACTGTGAGGGACTGAGGGCTGAGCTCAACTCTCAGAAGTAAGATGCTTTTGGACAAGGCGTTCAGCTACCCTCTCACATATGGAACTTAGTATGTAGCACCTGTCTACCACAAGAATTACTGGGAAATCGTGAATTGAGCTTGGAGGCACTCGTCTTGTGTGCCGGGAGATTCCAATTACCTCTCCCAGCACTTCCGTCAAACAGCGAGCCTAGGCCTTTTAGAAGCCAAGGGTACCAGCAGGCTGGATGTGGAGGTACAGGCCATAAGCTCAACTCTCAGAAGTGTGTATGCATGGGAGGCAGATGTCTGCTACCCGCTCGTACATGGGATTTGGAACCTAGCTACACTCTGGTTGAGGAAAGCCGTTGGAAATCGCTGTATTCAACTCAGATACACGGGAGTTCAGGCCCAGTGCTCACACATGCTTTTCCCGCAACCTCTCCCAGCCACTAACATTAGGATGTTAGCAGCTACTCCTACAGTCAGGCAGGATGCGGGAGGGTTCTGCCCTGTCCTCAGCTCTCACAGGGAAGCATGTCTTGAAGCCAGCTGTCAACTAGCTGCATTCCTATGGCAGTGAGAAGGTAGCAGTATTCTGAGTCAGGAGGTTCCAAGATTACCAGTCTACTGCACCTGGAGATACCCTCCAGGTCTGCATTGTTACCCTGCGTACTCAGAAGCCTCTGGCAATCGTCTCTGCTGAAGACCTGCGAAACTCACTCTGCAGGCAGTGTGGAACTGTGAGGGACTGAGGCTGAGCTCAACTCTCAGAAGTAAGATGCTTTTGGACAAGGCGTTCAGCTACCCTCTCACGTATGGAACTTAGTATGTAGCACCAGTCTACCACAGGAATTACTAGGAAATCGCTGAACTGAGCTTGGAGGCACTAGTCTTGTGTGCCGGGTGATTCCAATTACCTCTCCCAGCACTTCCGTCAAACAGCGAGCCTAGGCCTTTTAGAAGCCAAGGGTACCAGCAGGCTGGATGTGGAGGTACAGGCCATAAGCTCAACTCTCAGAAGTGTGTATGCATGGGAGGCAGATGTCTGCTACCCGCTCGTACATGGGATTTGGAACCTAGCTACACTCTGGTTGAGGAAAGCCGTTGGAAATCGCTGTATTCAACTCAGATACACGGGAGTTCAGGCCCAGTGCTCACACATGCTTTTCCCGCAACCTCTCCCAGCCACTAACATTAGGATGTTAGCAGCTACTCCTACAGTCAGGCAGGATGCGGGAGGGTTCTGCCCTGTCCTCAGCTCTCACAGGGAAGCATGTCTTGAAGCCAGCTGTCAACTAGCTGCATTCCTATGGCAGTGAGAAGGTAGCAGTATTCTGAGTCAGGAGGTTCCAAGATTACCAGTCTACTGCACCTGGGGATACCCTCCAGGTCTGCATTGTTACCCTGCGTCTCAGAAGCCTCTGGCAAACGTCTCTGCTGAAGACCTGCGAAACTCACTCTGCAGGCAGTGTGGAACTGTGAGGGACTGAGGCTGAGCTCAACTCTCAGAAGTAAGATGCTTTTGGACAAGGCGTTCAGCTACCCTCTCACGTATGGAACTTAGTATGTAGCACCAGTCTACCACAGGAATTACTAGGAAATCGCTGAACTGAGCTTGGAGGCACTAGTCTTGTGTGCCGGGTGATTCCAATTACCTCTCCCAGCACTTCCGTCAAACAGCGAGCCTAGGCCTTTTAGAAGCCAAGGGTACCAGCAGGCTGGATGTGGAGGTACAGGCCATAAGCTCAACTCTCAGAAGTGTGTATGCATGGGAGGCAGATGTCTGCTACCCACTCGGACATGGGATTTGGAACCTAGCTACACTCTGATTGAAGAAGGCCGTTGGAAATCGCTGTATTCAACTCAGATACACGGGAGTTCAGGCCCAGTGCTCACACATGCTTTTCCCGCAACCTCTCCCAGCCACTAACATTAGGATGTTAGCAGCTACTCCTACAGTCAGGCAGGATGCGGGAGGGTTCTGCCCTGTCCTCAGCTCTCACAGGGAAGCATGTCTTGAAGCCAGCTGTCAACTAGCTGCATTCCTATGGCAGTGAGAAGGTAGCAGTACTCTGAGTCAGGAGGTTCCAAGATTACCACTCTACTGCACCTGGAGATACCCTCCAGGTCTGCATTGTTACCTTGTACTCAGAAGCCTCTGGCAATCGTCTCTGGTGAAGACGTGTGAAACTCACTCTGCAGGCAGTGTGGAACTGTGAGGGACTGAGGGCTGAGCTCAACTCTCAGAAGTAAGATGCTTTTGGACAAGGCGTTCAGCTACCTCTCACATATGGAACTTAGTATGTAGCACCATGTCTACCACAGAATTACTAGGGAAATCGCTGAATTGAGCTTGGAGGCACTAGTCTTGTGTGCCGGGAGATTCCAATTACCTCTCCCAGCACTTCCGTCAAACAGCGAGCCTAGGCCTTTTAGAAGCCAAGGGTACCAGCAGGCTGGATGTGGAGGTACAGGCCATAAGCTCAACTCTCAGAAGTGTGTATGCATGGGAGGCAGATGTCTGCTACCCACTCGTACATGGGATTTGGAACCTAGCTACACTCTGATTGAGGAAAGCCGTTGGAAATCGCTGTATTCAACTCAGATACACGGGAGTTCAGGCCCAGTGCTCACACATGCTTTTCCCGCAACCTCTCCCAGCCACTAACATTAGGATGTTAGCAGCTACTCCTACAGTCAGGCAGGATGCGGGAGGGTTCTGCCCTGTCCTCAGCTCTCACAGGGAAGCATGTCTTGAAGCCAGCTGTCAACTAGCTGCATTCCTATGGCAGTGAGAAGGTAGCAGTACTCTGAGTCAGGAGGTTCCAAGATTACCACTCTACTGCACCTGGAGATACCCTCCAGGTCTGCATTGTTACCTTGTACTCAGAAGCCTCTGGCAATCGTCTCTGGTGAAGACGTGTGAAACTCACTCTGCAGGCAGTGTGGAACTGTGAGGGACTGAGGGCTGAGCTCAACTCTCAGAAGTAAGATGCTTTTGGACAAGGCGTTCAGCTACCCTCTCACATATGGAACTTAGTATGTAGCACCTGTCTACCACAAGAATTACTAGGGAAATCGTGAATTGAGCTTGGAGGCACTCGTCTTGTGTGCCGGGAGATTCCAATTACCTCTCCCAGCACTTCCGTCAAACAGCGAGCCTAGGCCTTTTAGAAGCCAAGGGTACCAGCAGGCTGGATGTGGAGGTACAGGCCATAAGCTCAACTCTCAGAAGTGTGTATGCATGGGAGGCAGATGTCTGCTACCCGCTCGTACATGGGATTTGGAACCTAGCTACACTCTGGATTGAGGAAAGCCGTTGGAAATCGCTGTATTCAACTCAGATACACGGGAGTTCAGGCCCAGTGCTCACACATGCTTTTCCCGCAACCTCTCCCAGCCACTAACATTAGGATGTTAGCAGCTACTCCTACAGTCAGGCAGGATGCGGGAGGGTTCTGCCCTGTCCTCAGCTCTCACAGGGAAGCATGTCTTGAAGCCAGCTGTCAACTAGCTGCATTCCTATGGCAGTGAGAAGGTAGCAGTATTCTGAGTCAGGAGGTTCCAAGATTACCAGTCTACTGCACCTGGGGATACCCTCCAGGTCTGCATTGTTACCCTGCGTCTCAGAAGCCTCTGGCAAACGTCTCTGCTGAAGACCTGCGAAACTCACTCTGCAGGCAGTGTGGAACTGTGAGGGACTGAGGCTGAGCTCAACTCTCAGAAGTAAGATGCTTTTGGACAAGGCGTTCAGCTACCCTCTCACGTATGGAACTTAGTATGTAGCACCAGTCTACCACAGGAATTACTAGGAAATCGCTGAACTGAGCTTGGAGGCACTAGTCTTGTGTGCCGGGTGATTCCAATTACCTCTCCCAGCACTTCCGTCAAACAGCGAGCCTAGGCCTTTTAGAAGCCAAGGGTACCAGCAGGCTGGATGTGGAGGTACAGGCCATAAGCTCAACTCTCAGAAGTGTGTATGCATGGGAGGCAGATGTCTGCTACCCACTCGGACATGGGAGTTGGAACCGAGCTACAATCTGATTGAAGAAAGCCGTTGGAAATCGCTGTATTCAACTCCGATACAGGGGAGTTCAGGCCCAGTGCTCACACATGCTTTTCCCGCAACCTCTCCCAGCCACTAACATCAGGATGTTAGCAGATACTCCTACAGTCAGGCAGGATGCGGGAGGTTCTGCCCTGTCCTCAGCTCTCACAGGGAAGCATGTCTTGAAGCCAGCTGTCAACTAGCTGCATTCCTATGGCAGTGAGAAGGTAGCAGTACTCTGAGTCAGGAGGTTCCAAGATTACCACTCTACTGCACCTGGAGATACCCTCCAGGTCTGCATTGTTAACTTGTACTCAGAAGCCTCTGGCAATCGTCTCTGGTGAAGACGTGTGAAACTCACTCTGCAGGCAGTGTGGAACTGTGAGGGACTGAGGGTAAGCTTAACTCTCAGAAGTAAGATGCTTTTGGACAAGGCGTTCAGCTACCTCTCACATATGGAACTTAGTATGTAGCACCTGTCTACCACAAGAATTACTGGGAAATCGTGAATTGAGCTTGGAGGCACTCGTCTTGTGTGCCGGGAGATTCCAATTACCTCTCCCAGCACTTCCGTCAAACAGCGAGCCTAGGCCTTTTAGAAGCCAAGGGTACCAGCAGGCTGGATGTGGAGGTACAGGCCATAAGCTCAACTCTCAGAAGTGTGTATGCATGGGAGGCAGATGTCTGCTACCCGCTCGTACATGGGATTTGGAACCTAGCTACACTCTGGTTGAGGAAAGCCGTTGGAAATCGCTGTATTCAACTCAGATACACGGGAGTTCAGGCCCAGTGCTCACACATGCTTTTCCCGCAACCTCTCCCAGCCACTAACATTAGGATGTTAGCAGCTACTCCTACAGTCAGGCAGGATGCGGGAGGGTTCTGCCCTGTCCTCAGCTCTCACAGGGAAGCATGTCTTGAAGCCAGCTGTCAACTAGCTGCATTCCTATGGCAGTGAGAAGGTAGCAGTATTCTGAGTCAGGAGGTTCCAAGATTACCAGTCTACTGCACCTGGGGATACCCTCCAGGTCTGCATTGTTACCCTGCGTCTCAGAAGCCTCTGGCAAACGTCTCTGCTGAAGACCTGCGAAACTCACTCTGCAGGCAGTGTGGAACTGTGAGGGACTGAGGCTGAGCTCAACTCTCAGAAGTAAGATGGCTTTTGGACAAGGCGTTCAGCTACCCTCTCACGTATGGAACTTAGTATGTAGCACCAGTCTACCACAGGAATTACTAGGAAATCGCTGAACTGAGCTTGGAGGCACTAGTCTTGTGTGCCGGGTGATTCCAATTACCTCTCCCAGCACTTCCGTCAAACAGCGAGCCTAGGCCTTTTAGAAGCCAAGGGTACCAGCAGGCTGGATGTGGAGGTACAGGCCATAAGCTCAACTCTCAGAAGTGTGTATGCATGGGAGGCAGATGTCTGCTACCCACTCGGACATGGGAGTTGGAACCTAGCTACACTGTGATTGAAGAAGGCCATTGGAAATCGCTGTATTCAACTCAGATACACGGGAGTTCAGGCCCAGTGCTCACACATGCTTTTCCCGCAACCTCTCCCAGCCACTAACATTAGGATGTTAGCAGCTACTCCTACAGTCAGGCAGGATGCGGGAGGGTTCTGCCCTGTCCTCAGCTCTCACAGGGAAGCATGTCTTGAAGCCAGCTGTCAACTAGCTGCATTCCTATGGCAGTGAGAAGGTAGCAGTACTCTGAGTCAGGAGGTTCCAAGATTACCACTCTACTGCACCTGGAGATACCCTCCAGGTCTGCATTGTTAACTTGTACTCAGAAGCCTCTGGCAATCGTCTCTGGTGAAGACGTGTGAAACTCACTCTGCAGGCAGTGTGGAACTGTGAGGGACTGAGGGTGAGCTCAACTCTCAGAAGTAAGATGCTTTTGGACAAGGCGTTCAGCTACCCTCTCACATATGGAACTTAGTATGTAGCACCTGTCTACCACAAGAATTACTGGGAAATCGTGAATTGAGCTTGGAGGCACTCGTCTTGTGTGCCGGGAGATTCCAATTACCTCTCCCAGCACTTCCGTCAAACAGCGAGCCTAGGCCTTTTAGAAGCCAAGGGTACCAGCAGGCTGGATGTGGAGGTACAGGCCATAAGCTCAACTCTCAGAAGTGTGTATGCATGGGAGGCAGATGTCTGCTACCCGCTCGTACATGGGATTTGGAACCTAGCTACACTCTGGTTGAGGAAAGCCGTTGGAAATCGCTGTATTCAACTCAGATACACGGGAGTTCAGGCCCAGTGCTCACACATGCTTTTCCCGCAACCTCTCCCAGCCACTAACATTAGGATGTTAGCAGCTACTCCTACAGTCAGGCAGGATGCGGGAGGGTTCTGCCCTGTCCTCAGCTCTCACAGGGAAGCATGTCTTGAAGCCAGCTGTCAACTAGCTGCATTCCTATGGCAGTGAGAAGGTAGCAGTATTCTGAGTCAGGAGGTTCCAAGATTACCAGTCTACTGCACCTGGGGATACCCTCCAGGTCTGCATTGTTACCCTGCGTCTCAGAAGCCTCTGGCAAACGTCTCTGCTGAAGACCTGCGAAACTCACTCTGCAGGCAGTGTGGAACTGTGAGGGACTGAGGCTGAGCTCAACTCTCAGAAGTAAGATGGCTTTTGGACAAGGCGTTCAGCTACCCTCTCACGTATGGAACTTAGTATGTAGCACCAGTCTACCACAGGAATTACTAGGAAATCGCTGAACTGAGCTTGGAGGCACTAGTCTTGTGTGCCGGGTGATTCCAATTACCTCTCCCAGCACTTCCGTCAAACAGCGAGCCTAGGCCTTTTAGAAGCCAAGGGTACCAGCAGGCTGGATGTGGAGGTACAGGCCATAAGCTCAACTCTCAGAAGTGTGTATGCATGGGAGGCAGATGTCTGCTACCCACTCGGACATGGGAGTTGGAACCTAGCTACACTGTGATTGAAGAAGGCCATTGGAAATCGCTGTATTCAACTCAGATACACGGGAGTTCAGGCCCAGTGCTCACACATGCTTTTCCCGCAACCTCTCCCAGCCACTAACATTAGGATGTTAGCAGCTACTCCTACAGTCAGGCAGGATGCGGGAGGGTTCTGCCCTGTCCTCAGCTCTCACAGGGAAGCATGTCTTGAAGCCAGCTGTCAACTAGCTGCATTCCTATGGCAGTGAGAAGGTAGCAGTACTCTGAGTCAGGAGGTTCCAAGATTACCACTCTACTGCACCTGGAGATACCCTCCAGGTCTGCATTGTTAACTTGTACTCAGAAGCCTCTGGCAATCGTCTCTGGTGAAGACGTGTGAAACTCACTCTGCAGGCAGTGTGGAACTGTGAGGGACTGAGGGTGAGCTCAACTCTCAGAAGTAAGATGCTTTTGGACAAGGCGTTCAGCTACCCTCTCACATATGGAACTTAGTATGTAGCACCTGTCTACCACAAGAATTACTGGGAAATCGTGAATTGAGCTTGGAGGCACTCGTCTTGTGTGCCGGGAGATTCCAATTACCTCTCCCAGCACTTCCGTCAAACAGCGAGCCTAGGCCTTTTAGAAGCCAAGGGTACCAGCAGGCTGGATGTGGAGGTACAGGCCATAAGCTCAACTCTCAGAAGTGTGTATGCATGGGAGGCAGATGTCTGCTACCCGCTCGTACATGGGATTTGGAACCTAGCTACACTCTGGTTGAGGAAAGCCGTTGGAAATCGCTGTATTCAACTCAGATACACGGGAGTTCAGGCCCAGTGCTCACACATGCTTTTCCCGCAACCTCTCCCAGCCACTAACATTAGGATGTTAGCAGCTACTCCTACAGTCAGGCAGGCATGCGGGAGGGTTCTGCCCTGTCCTCAGCTCTCACAGGGAAGCATGTCTTGAAGCCAGCTGTCAACTAGCTGCATTCCTATGGCAGTGAGAAGGTAGCAGTATTCTGAGTCAGGAGGTTCCAAGATTACCAGTCTACTGCACCTGGGGATACCCTCCAGGTCTGCATTGTTACCCTGCGTCTCAGAAGCCTCTGGCAAACGTCTCTGCTGAAGACCTGCGAAACTCACTCTGCAGGCAGTGTGGAACTGTGAGGGACTGAGGCTGAGCTCAACTCTCAGAAGTAAGATGGTTTTGGACAAGGCGTTCAGCTACCCTCTCACGTATGGAACTTAGTATGTAGCACCAGTCTACCACAGGAATTACTAGGAAATCGCTGAACTGAGCTTGGAGGCACTAGTCTTGTGTGCCGGGTGATTCCAATTACCTCTCCCAGCACTTCCGTCAAACAGCGAGCCTAGGCCTTTTAGAAGCCAAGGGTACCAGCAGGCTGGATGTGGAGGTACAGGCCATAAGCTCAACTCTCAGAAGTGTGTATGCATGGGAGGCAGATGTCTGCTACCCACTCGGACATGGGATTTGGAACCTAGCTACACTCTGATTGAAGAAAGCCGTTGGAAATCGCTGTATTCAACTCAGATACACGGGAGTTCAGGCCCAGTGCTCACACATGCTTTTCCCGCAACCTCTCCCAGCCACTAACATTAGGATGTTAGCAGCTACTCCTACAGTCAGGCAGGATGCGGGAGGGTTCTGCCCTGTCCTCAGCTCTCACAGGGAAGCATGTCTTGAAGCCAGCTGTCAACTAGCTGCATTCCTATGGCAGTGAGAAGGTAGCAGTACTCTGAGTCAGGAGGTTCCAAGATTACCACTCTACTGCACCTGGAGATACCCTCCAGGTCTGCATTGTTAACTTGTACTCAGAAGCCTCTGGCAATCGTCTCTGGTGAAGACGTGTGAAACTCACTCTGCAGGCAGTGTGGAACTGTGAGGGACTGAGGGTGAGCTCAACTCTCAGAAGTAAGATGCTTTTGGACAAGGCGTTCAGCTACCTTCTCACATATGGAACTTAGTATGTAGCACCTGTCTACCACAAGAATTACTGGGAAATCGTGAATTGAGCTTGGAGGCACTCGTCTTGTGTGCCGGGAGATTCCAATTACCTCTCCCAGCACTTCCGTCAAACAGCGAGCCTAGGCCTTTTAGAAGCCAAGGGTACCAGCAGGCTGGATGTGGAGGTACAGGCCATAAGCTCAACTCTCAGAAGTGTGTATGCATGGGAGGCAGATGTCTGCTACCCGCTCGTACATGGGATTTGGAACCTAGCTACACTCTGGTTGAGGAAAGCCGTTGGAAATCGCTGTATTCAACTCAGATACACGGGAGTTCAGGCCCAGTGCTCACACATGCTTTTCCCGCAACCTCTCCCAGCCACTAACATTAGGATGTTAGCAGCTACTCCTACAGTCAGGCAGGATGCGGGAGGGTTCTGCCCTGTCCTCAGCTCTCACAGGGAAGCATGTCTTGAAGCCAGCTGTCAACTAGCTGCATTCCTATGGCAGTGAGAAGGTAGCAGTATTCTGAGTCAGGAGGTTCCAAGATTACCAGTCTACTGCACCTGGGGATACCCTCCAGGTCTGCATTGTTACCCTGCGTCTCAGAAGCCTCTGGCAAACGTCTCTGCTGAAGACCTGCGAAACTCACTCTGCAGGCAGTGTGGAACTGTGAGGGACTGAGGCTGAGCTCAACTCTCAGAAGTAAGATGCTTTTGGACAAGGCGTTCAGCTACCCTCTCACGTATGGAACTTAGTATGTAGCACCAGTCTACCACAGGAATTACTAGGAAATCGCTGAACTGAGCTTGGAGGCACTAGTCTTGTGTGCCGGGTGATTCCAATTACCTCTCCCAGCACTTCCGTCAAACAGCGAGCCTAGGCCTTTTAGAAGCCAAGGGTACCAGCAGGCTGGATGTGGAGGTACAGGCCATAAGCTCAACTCTCAGAAGTGTGTATGCATGGGAGGCAGATGTCTGCTACCCACTCGGACATGGGATTTGGAACCTAGCTACACTCTGATTGAGGAAAGGCCGTTGGAAATCGCTGTATTCAACTCAGATACACGGGAGTTCAGGCCCAGTGCTCACACATGCTTTTCCCGCAACCTCTCCCAGCCACTAACATTAGGATGTTAGCAGCTACTCCTACAGTCAGGCAGGATGCGGGAGGGTTCTGCCCTGTCCTCAGCTCTCACAGGGAAGCATGTCTTGAAGCCAGCTGTCAACTAGCTGCATTCCTATGGCAGTGAGAAGGTAGCAGTACTTCTGAGTCAGGAGGTTCCAAGATTACCAGTCTACTGCACCTGGAGATACCCTCCAGGTCTGCATTGTTACCCTGCGTCTCAGAAGCCTCTGGCAATCGTCTCTGCTGAAGACGTGTGAAACTCACTCTGCAGGCAGTGTGGAACTGTGAGGGACTGAGGCTGAGCTCAACTCTCAGAAGTAAGATGCTTTTGGACAAGGCGTTCAGCTACCCTCTCACGTATGGAACTTAGTATGTAGCACCATGTCTACCACAAGAATTACTAGGGAAATCGCTGAATTGAGCTTGGAGGCACTAGTCTTGTGTGCCGGGATGATTCCAATTACCTCTCCCAGCACTTCCGTCAAACAGCGAGCCTAGGCCTTTTAGAAGCCAAGGGTACCAGCAGGCTGGATGTGGAGGTACAGGCCATAAGCTCAACTCTCAGAAGTGTGTATGCATGGGAGGCAGATGTCTGCTACCCACTCGTACATGGGATTTGGAACCTAGCTACACTCTGATTGAGGAAAGCCGTTGGAAATCGCTGTATTCAACTCAGATACACGGGAGTTCAGGCCCAGTGCTCACACATGCTTTTCCCGCAACCTCTCCCAGCCACTAACATTAGGATGTTAGCAGCTACTCCTACAGTCAGGCAGGATGCGGGAGGGTTCTGCCCTGTCCTCAGCTCTCACAGGGAAGCATGTCTTGAAGCCAGCTGTCAACTAGCTGCATTCCTATGGCAGTGAGAAGGTAGCAGTATTCTGAGTCAGGAGGTTCCAAGATTACCAGTCTACTGCACCTGGGGATACCCTCCAGGTCTGCATTGTTACCCTGCGTCTCAGAAGCCTCTGGCAATCGTCTCTGCTGAAGACGTGCGAAACTCACTCTGCAGGCAGTGTGGAACTGTGAGGGACTGAGGCTGAGCTCAACTCTCAGAAGTAAGATGCTTTTGGACAAGGCGTTCAGCTACCCTCTCACGTATGGAACTTAGTATGTAGCACCAGTCTACCACAAGGAATTACTAGGAAATCGCTGAACTGAGCTTGGAGGCACTAGTCTTGTGTGCCGGGTGATTCCAATTACCTCTCCCAGCACTTCCGTCAAACAGCGAGCCTAGGCCTTTTAGAAGCCAAGGGTACCAGCAGGCTGGATGTGGAGGTACAGGCCATAAGCTCAACTCTCAGAAGTGTGTATGCATGGGAGGCAGATGTCTGCTACCCACTCGTACATGGGATTTGGAACCTAGCTACACTCTGGATTGAGGAAAGCCGTTGGAAATCGCTGTATTCAACTCAGATACACGGGAGTTCAGGCCCAGTGCTCACACATGCTTTTCCCGCAACCTCTCCCAGCCACTAACATTAGGATGTTAGCAGCTACTCCTACAGTCAGGCAGGATGCGGGAGGGTTCTGCCCTGTCCTCAGCTCTCACAGGGAAGCATGTCTTGAAGCCAGCTGTCAACTAGCTGCATTCCTATGGCAGTGAGAAGGTAGCAGTATTCTGAGTCAGGAGGTTCCAAGATTACCAGTCTACTGCACCTGGGGATACCCTCCAGGTCTGCATTGTTACCCTGCGTCTCAGAAGCCTCTGGCAAACGTCTCTGCTGAAGACCGTGCGAAACTCACTCTGCAGGCAGTGTGGAACTGTGAGGGACTGAGGCTGAGCTCAACTCTCAGAAGTAAGATGGTTTTGGACAAGGCGTTCAGCTACCCTCTCACGTATGGAACTTAGTATGTAGCACCAGTCTACCACAGGAATTACTAGGAAATCGCTGAACTGAGCTTGGAGGCACTAGTCTTGTGTGCCGGGTGATTCCAATTACCTCTCCCAGCACTTCCGTCAAACAGCGAGCCTAGGCCTTTTAGAAGCCAAGGGTACCAGCAGGCTGGATGTGGAGGTACAGGCCATAAGCTCAACTCTCAGAAGTGTGTATGCATGGGAGGCAGATGTCTGCTACCCACTCGGACATGGGATTTGGAACCTAGCTACACTCTGGTTGAGGAAAGCCGTTGGAAATCGCTGTATTCAACTCAGATACACGGGAGTTCAGGCCCAGTGCTCACACATGCTTTTCCCGCAACCTCTCCCAGCCACTAACATTAGGATGTTAGCAGCTACTCCTACAGTCAGGCAGGATGCGGGAGGGTTCTGCCCTGTCCTCAGCTCTCACAGGGAAGCATGTCTTGAAGCCAGCTGTCAACTAGCTGCATTCCTATGGCAGTGAGAAGGTAGCAGTACTTCTGAGTCAGGAGGTTCCAAGATTACCAGTCTACTGCACCTGGAGATACCCTCCAGGTCTGCATTGTTACCCTGCGTCTCAGAAGCCTCTGGCAATCGTCTCTGCTGAAGACCTGCGAAACTCACTCTGCAGGCAGTGTGGAACTGTGAGGGACTGAGGGTGAGCTCAACTCTCAGAAGTAAGATGCTTTTGGACAAGGCGTTCAGCTACCCTCTCACGTATGGAACTTAGTATGTAGCACCAGTCTACCACAGGAATTACTAGGAAATCGCTGAACTGAGCTTGGAGGCACTAGTCTTGTGTGCCGGGTGATTCCAATTACCTCTCCCAGCACTTCCGTCAAACAGCGAGCCTAGGCCTTTTAGAAGCCAAGGGTACCAGCAGGCTGGATGTGGAGGTACAGGCCATAAGCTCAACTCTCAGAAGTGTGTATGCATGGGAGGCAGATGTCTGCTACCCGCTCGTACATGGGATTTGGAACCTAGCTACACTCTGGTTGAGGAAAGCCGTTGGAAATCGCTGTATTCAACTCAGATACACGGGAGTTCAGGCCCAGTGCTCACACATGCTTTTCCCGCAACCTCTCCCAGCCACTAACATTAGGATGTTAGCAGCTACTCCTACAGTCAGGCAGGATGCGGGAGGGTTCTGCCCTGTCCTCAGCTCTCACAGGGAAGCATGTCTTGAAGCCAGCTGTCAACTAGCTGCATTCCTATGGCAGTGAGAAGGTAGCAGTACTCTGAGTCAGGAGGTTCCAAGATTACCAGTCTACTGCACCTGGAGATACCCTCCAGGTCTGCATTGTTACCCTGCGTCTCAGAAGCCTCTGGCAATCGTCTCTGGTGAAGACCTGCGAAACTCACTCTGCAGGCAGTGTGGAACTGTGAGGGACTGAGGCTGAGCTCAACTCTCAGAAGTAAGATGCTTTTGGACAAGGCGTTCAGCTACCCTCTCACGTATGGAACTTAGTATGTAGCACCAGTCTACCACAGGAATTACTAGGAAATCGCTGAACTGAGCTTGGAGGCACTAGTCTTGTGTGCCGGGTGATTCCAATTACCTCTCCCAGCACTTCCGTCAAACAGCGAGCCTAGGCCTTTTAGAAGCCAAGGGTACCAGCAGGCTGGATGTGGAGGTACAGGCCATAAGCTCAACTCTCAGAAGTGTGTATGCATGGGAGGCAGATGTCTGCTACCCGCTCGTACATGGGATTTGGAACCTAGCTACACTCTGGATTGAGGAAAGCCGTTGGAAATCGCTGTATTCAACTCAGATACACGGGAGTTCAGGCCCAGTGCTCACACATGCTTTTCCCGCAACCTCTCCCAGCCACTAACATTAGGATGTTAGCAGCTACTCCTACAGTCAGGCAGGCATGCGGGAGGGTTCTGCCCTGTCCTCAGCTCTCACAGGGAAGCATGTCTTGAAGCCAGCTGTCAACTAGCTGCATTCCTATGGCAGTGAGAAGGTAGCAGTATTCTGAGTCAGGAGGTTCCAAGATTACCAGTCTACTGCACCTGGGGATACCCTCCAGGTCTGCATTGTTACCCTGCGTCTCAGAAGCCTCTGGCAAACGTCTCTGCTGAAGACCTGCGAAACTCACTCTGCAGGCAGTGTGGAACTGTGAGGGACTGAGGCTGAGCTCAACTCTCAGAAGTAAGATGCTTTTGGACAAGGCGTTCAGCTACCCTCTCACGTATGGAACTTAGTATGTAGCACCAGTCTACCACAGGAATTACTAGGAAATCGCTGAACTGAGCTTGGAGGCACTAGTCTTGTGTGCCGGGTGATTCCAATTACCTCTCCCAGCACTTCCGTCAAACAGCGAGCCTAGGCCTTTTAGAAGCCAAGGGTACCAGCAGGCTGGATGTGGAGGTACAGGCCATAAGCTCAACTCTCAGAAGTGTGTATGCATGGGAGGCAGATGTCTGCTACCCACTCGGACATGGGATTTGGAACCTAGCTACACTCTGATTGAGGAAAGCCGTTGGAAATCGCTGTATTCAACTCAGATACACGGGAGTTCAGGCCCAGTGCTCACACATGCTTTTCCCGCAACCTCTCCCAGCCACTAACATTAGGATGTTAGCAGCTACTCCTACAGTCAGGCAGGATGCGGGAGGGTTCTGCCCTGTCCTCAGCTCTCACAGGGAAGCATGTCTTGAAGCCAGCTGTCAACTAGCTGCATTCCTATGGCAGTGAGAAGGTAGCAGTACTCTGAGTCAGGAGGTTCCAAGATTACCACTCTACTGCACCTGGAGATACCCTCCAGGTCTGCATTGTTACCTTGTACTCAGAAGCCTCTGGCAATCGTCTCTGGTGAAGACGTGTGAAACTCACTCTGCAGGCAGTGTGGAACTGTGAGGGACTGAGGGCTGAGCTCAACTCTCAGAAGTAAGATGCTTTTGGACAAGGCGTTCAGCTACCTTCTCACATATGGAACTTAGTATGTAGCACCTGTCTACCACAAGAATTACTGGGAAATCGTGAATTGAGCTTGGAGGCACTCGTCTTGTGTGCCGGGAGATTCCAATTACCTCTCCCAGCACTTCCGTCAAACAGCGAGCCTAGGCCTTTTAGAAGCCAAGGGTACCAGCAGGCTGGATGTGGAGGTACAGGCCATAAGCTCAACTCTCAGAAGTGTGTATGCATGGGAGGCAGATGTCTGCTACCCGCTCGTACATGGGATTTGGAACCTAGCTACACTCTGGTTGAGGAAAGCCGTTGGAAATCGCTGTATTCAACTCAGATACACGGGAGTTCAGGCCCAGTGCTCACACATGCTTTTCCCGCAACCTCTCCCAGCCACTAACATTAGGATGTTAGCAGCTACTCCTACAGTCAGGCAGGATGCGGGAGGGTTCTGCCCTGTCCTCAGCTCTCACAGGGAAGCATGTCTTGAAGCCAGCTGTCAACTAGCTGCATTCCTATGGCAGTGAGAAGGTAGCAGTATTCTGAGTCAGGAGGTTCCAAGATTACCAGTCTACTGCACCTGGGGATACCCTCCAGGTCTGCATTGTTACCCTGCGTCTCAGAAGCCT
Organism: Canis lupus familiaris; assembly: GCF_011100685.1. Classification (NCBI taxonomy): domain Eukaryota; kingdom Metazoa; phylum Chordata; class Mammalia; order Carnivora; family Canidae; genus Canis; species Canis lupus. The sequence goes on along the minus strand of NW_023330628.1, from coordinate 20,561 downwards.
CTGGCAAACGTCTCTGCTGAAGACCTGCGAAACTCACTCTGCAGGCAGTGTGGAACTGTGAGGGACTGAGGCTGAGCTCAACTCTCAGAAGTAAGATGCTTTTGGACAAGGCGTTCAGCTACCCTCTCACGTATGGAACTTAGTATGTAGCACCAGTCTACCACAGGAATTACTAGGAAATCGCTGAACTGAGCTTGGAGGCACTAGTCTTGTGTGCCGGGTGATTCCAATTACCTCTCCCAGCACTTCCGTCAAACAGCGAGCCTAGGCCTTTTAGAAGCCAAGGGTACCAGCAGGCTGGATGTGGAGGTACAGGCCATAAGCTCAACTCTCAGAAGTGTGTATGCATGGGAGGCAGATGTCTGCTACCCACTCGTACATGGGATTTGGAACCTAGCTACACTCTGATTGAGGAAAGCCGTTGGAAATCGCTGTATTCAACTCAGATACACGGGAGTTCAGGCCCAGTGCTCACACATGCTTTTCCCGCAACCTCTCCCAGCCACTAACATTAGGATGTTAGCAGCTACTCCTACAGTCAGGCAGGATGCGGGAGGGTTCTGCCCTGTCCTCAGCTCTCACAGGGAAGCATGTCTTGAAGCCAGCTGTCAACTAGCTGCATTCCTATGGCAGTGAGAAGGTAGCAGTACTCTGAGTCAGGAGGTTCCAAGATTACCAGCTCTACTGCACCTGGAGATACCCTCCAGGTCTGCATTGTTACCTGGTACTCAGAAGCCTCTGGCAATCGTCTCTGGTGAAGACGTGCTGAAACTCACTCTGCAGGCAGTGTGGAACTGTGAGGGACTGAGGCTGAGCTCAACTCTCAGAAGTAAGATGCTTTTGGACAAGGCGTTCAGCTACCCTCTCACATATGGAACTTAGTATGTAGCACCTGTCTACCACAAGAATTACTAGGGAAATCGCTGAATTGAGCTTGGAGGCACTCGTCTTGTGTGCCGGGAGATTCCAATTACCTCTCCCAGCACTTCCGTCAAACAGCGAGCCTAGGCCTTTTAGAAGCCAAGGGTACCAGCAGGCTGGATGTGGAGGTACAGGCCATAAGCTCAACTCTCAGAAGTGTGTATGCATGGGAGGCAGATGTCTGCTACCCGCTCGTACATGGGATTTGGAACCTAGCTACACTCTGGATTGAGGAAAGCCGTTGGAAATCGCTGTATTCAACTCAGATACACGGGAGTTCAGGCCCAGTGCTCACACATGCTTTTCCCGCAACCTCTCCCAGCCACTAACATTAGGATGTTAGCAGCTACTCCTACAGTCAGGCAGGATGCGGGAGGGTTCTGCCCTGTCCTCAGCTCTCACAGGGAAGCATGTCTTGAAGCCAGCTGTCAACTAGCTGCATTCCTATGGCAGTGAGAAGGTAGCAGTATTCTGAGTCAGGAGGTTCCAAGATTACCAGTCTACTGCACCTGGGATACCCTCCAGGTCTGCATTGTTACCCTGCGTCTCAGAAGCCTCTGGCAAACGTCTCTGCTGAAGACCTGCGAAACTCACTCTGCAGGCAGTGTGGAACTGTGAGGGACTGAGGCTGAGCTCAACTCTCAGAAGTAAGATGCTTTTGGACAAGGCGTTCAGCTACCCTCTCACGTATGGAACTTAGTATGTAGCACCAGTCTACCACAGGAATTACTAGGAAATCGCTGAACTGAGCTTGGAGGCACTAGTCTTGTGTGCCGGGTGATTCCAATTACCTCTCCCAGCACTTCCGTCAAACAGCGAGCCTAGGCCTTTTAGAAGCCAAGGGTACCAGCAGGCTGGATGTGGAGGTACAGGCCATAAGCTCAACTCTCAGAAGTGTGTATGCATGGGAGGCAGATGTCTGCTACCCACTCGGACATGGGAGTTGGAACCTAGCTACACTCTGATTGAGGAAAGCCAGTTGGAAATCGCTGTATTCAACTCAGATACACGGGAGTTCAGGCCCAGTGCTCACACATGCTTTTCCCGCAACCTCTCCCAGCCACTAACATAAGGATGTTAGCAGCTACTCCTACAGTCAGGCAGGATGCGGGAGGGTTCTGCCCTGTCCTCAGCTCTCACAGGGAAGCATGTCTTGAAGCCAGCTGTCAACTAGCTGCATTCCTATGGCAGTGAGAAGGTAGCAGTACTCTGAGTCAGGAGGTTCCAAGATTACCACTCTACTGCACCTGGAGATACCCTCCAGGTCTGCATTGTTAACTTGTACTCAGAAGCCTCTGGCAATCGTCTCTGGTGAAGACGTGTGAAACTCACTCTGCAGGCAGTGTGGAACTGTGAGGGACTGAGGGTGAGCTCAACTCTCAGAAGTAAGATGCTTTTGGACAAGGCGTTCAGCTACCCTCTCACATATGGAACTTAGTATGTAGCACCTGTCTACCACAAGAATTACTGGGAAATCGTGAATTGAGCTTGGAGGCACTCGTCTTGTGTGCCGGGAGATTCCAATTACCTCTCCCAGCACTTCCGTCAAACAGCGAGCCTAGGCCTTTTAGAAGCCAAGGGTACCAGCAGGCTGGATGTGGAGGTACAGGCCATAAGCTCAACTCTCAGAAGTGTGTATGCATGGGAGGCAGATGTCTGCTACCCGCTCGTACATGGGATTTGGAACCTAGCTACACTCTGGTTGAGGAAAGCCGTTGGAAATCGCTGTATTCAACTCAGATACACGGGAGTTCAGGCCCAGTGCTCACACATGCTTTTCCCGCAACCTCTCCCAGCCACTAACATTAGGATGTTAGCAGCTACTCCTACAGTCAGGCAGGATGCGGGAGGGTTCTGCCCTGTCCTCAGCTCTCACAGGGAAGCATGTCTTGAAGCCAGCTGTCAACTAGCTGCATTCCTATGGCAGTGAGAAGGTAGCAGTATTCTGAGTCAGGAGGTTCCAAGATTACCAGTCTACTGCACCTGGGGATACCCTCCAGGTCTGCATTGTTACCCTGCGTCTCAGAAGCCTCTGGCAAACGTCTCTGCTGAAGACCTGCGAAACTCACTCTGCAGGCAGTGTGGAACTGTGAGGGACTGAGGCTGAGCTCAACTCTCAGAAGTAAGATGCTTTTGGACAAGGCGTTCAGCTACCCTCTCACGTATGGAACTTAGTATGTAGCACCAGTCTACCACAGGAATTACTAGGAAATCGCTGAACTGAGCTTGGAGGCACTAGTCTTGTGTGCCGGGTGATTCCAATTACCTCTCCCAGCACTTCCGTCAAACAGCGAGCCTAGGCCTTTTAGAAGCCAAGGGTACCAGCAGGCTGGATGTGGAGGTACAGGCCATAAGCTCAACTCTCAGAAGTGTGTATGCATGGGAGGCAGATGTCTGCTACCCACTCGGACATGGGAGTTGGAACCTAGCTACACTCTGATTGAAGAAGGCCATTGGAAATCGCTGTATTCAACTCAGATACACGGGAGTTCAGGCCCAGTGCTCACACATGCTTTTCCCGCAACCTCTCCCAGCCACTAACATAAGGATGTTAGCAGCTACTCCTACAGTCAGGCAGGATGCGGGAGGGTTCTGCCCTGTCCTCAGCTCTCACAGGGAAGCATGTCTTGAAGCCAGCTGTCAACTAGCTGCATTCCTATGGCAGTGAGAAGGTAGCAGTACTCTGAGTCAGGAGGTTCCAAGATTACCACTCTACTGCACCTGGAGATACCCTCCAGGTCTGCATTGTTAACTTGTACTCAGAAGCCTCTGGCAATCGTCTCTGGTGAAGACGTGTGAAACTCACTCTGCAGGCAGTGTGGAACTGTGAGGGACTGAGGGTGAGCTCAACTCTCAGAAGTAAGATGCTTTTGGACAAGGCGTTCAGCTACCTTCTCACATATGGAACTTAGTATGTAGCACCTGTCTACCACAAGAATTACTGGGAAATCGTGAATTGAGCTTGGAGGCACTCGTCTTGTGTGCCGGGAGATTCCAATTACCTCTCCCAGCACTTCCGTCAAACAGCGAGCCTAGGCCTTTTAGAAGCCAAGGGTACCAGCAGGCTGGATGTGGAGGTACAGGCCATAAGCTCAACTCTCAGAAGTGTGTATGCATGGGAGGCAGATGTCTGCTACCCGCTCGTACATGGGATTTGGAACCTAGCTACACTCTGGTTGAGGAAAGCCGTTGGAAATCGCTGTATTCAACTCAGATACACGGGAGTTCAGGCCCAGTGCTCACACATGCTTTTCCCGCAACCTCTCCCAGCCACTAACATTAGGATGTTAGCAGCTACTCCTACAGTCAGGCAGGATGCGGGAGGGTTCTGCCCTGTCCTCAGCTCTCACAGGGAAGCATGTCTTGAAGCCAGCTGTCAACTAGCTGCATTCCTATGGCAGTGAGAAGGTAGCAGTATTCTGAGTCAGGAGGTTCCAAGATTACCAGTCTACTGCACCTGGGGATACCCTCCAGGTCTGCATTGTTACCCTGCGTCTCAGAAGCCTCTGGCAAACGTCTCTGCTGAAGACCTGCGAAACTCACTCTGCAGGCAGTGTGGAACTGTGAGGGACTGAGGCTGAGCTCAACTCTCAGAAGTAAGATGCTTTTGGACAAGGCGTTCAGCTACCCTCTCACGTATGGAACTTAGTATGTAGCACCAGTCTACCACAGGAATTACTAGGAAATCGCTGAACTGAGCTTGGAGGCACTAGTCTTGTGTGCCGGGTGATTCCAATTACCTCTCCCAGCACTTCCGTCAAACAGCGAGCCTAGGCCTTTTAGAAGCCAAGGGTACCAGCAGGCTGGATGTGGAGGTACAGGCCATAAGCTCAACTCTCAGAAGTGTGTATGCATGGGAGGCAGATGTCTGCTACCCACTCGGACATGGGAGTTGGAACCTAGCTACACTGTGATTGAAGAAGGCCATTGGAAATCGCTGTATTCAACTCAGATACACGGGAGTTCAGGCCCAGTGCTCACACATGCTTTTCCCGCAACCTCTCCCAGCCACTAACATTAGGATGTTAGCAGCTACTCCTACAGTCAGGCAGGATGCGGGAGGGTTCTGCCCTGTCCTCAGCTCTCACAGGGAAGCATGTCTTGAAGCCAGCTGTCAACTAGCTGCATTCCTATGGCAGTGAGAAGGTAGCAGTACTCTGAGTCAGGAGGTTCCAAGATTACCACTCTACTGCACCTGGAGATACCCTCCAGGTCTGCATTGTTAACTTGTACTCAGAAGCCTCTGGCAATCGTCTCTGGTGAAGACGTGTGAAACTCACTCTGCAGGCAGTGTGGAACTGTGAGGGACTGAGGGTGAGCTCAACTCTCAGAAGTAAGATGCTTTTGGACAAGGCGTTCAGCTACCTTCTCACATATGGAACTTAGTATGTAGCACCTGTCTACCACAAGAATTACTGGGAAATCGTGAATTGAGCTTGGAGGCACTCGTCTTGTGTGCCGGGAGATTCCAATTACCTCTCCCAGCACTTCCGTCAAACAGCGAGCCTAGGCCTTTTAGAAGCCAAGGGTACCAGCAGGCTGGATGTGGAGGTACAGGCCATAAGCTCAACTCTCAGAAGTGTGTATGCATGGGAGGCAGATGTCTGCTACCCGCTCGTACATGGGATTTGGAACCTAGCTACACTCTGGTTGAGGAAAGCCGTTGGAAATCGCTGTATTCAACTCAGATACACGGGAGTTCAGGCCCAGTGCTCACACATGCTTTTCCCGCAACCTCTCCCAGCCACTAACATTAGGATGTTAGCAGCTACTCCTACAGTCAGGCAGGATGCGGGAGGGTTCTGCCCTGTCCTCAGCTCTCACAGGGAAGCATGTCTTGAAGCCAGCTGTCAACTAGCTGCATTCCTATGGCAGTGAGAAGGTAGCAGTATTCTGAGTCAGGAGGTTCCAAGATTACCAGTCTACTGCACCTGGGGATACCCTCCAGGTCTGCATTGTTACCCTGCGTCTCAGAAGCCTCTGGCAAACGTCTCTGCTGAAGACCTGCGAAACTCACTCTGCAGGCAGTGTGGAACTGTGAGGGACTGAGGCTGAGCTCAACTCTCAGAAGTAAGATGCTTTTGGACAAGGCGTTCAGCTACCCTCTCACGTATGGAACTTAGTATGTAGCACCAGTCTACCACAGGAATTACTAGGAAATCGCTGAACTGAGCTTGGAGGCACTAGTCTTGTGTGCCGGGTGATTCCAATTACCTCTCCCAGCACTTCCGTCAAACAGCGAGCCTAGGCCTTTTAGAAGCCAAGGGTACCAGCAGGCTGGATGTGGAGGTACAGGCCATAAGCTCAACTCTCAGAAGTGTGTATGCATGGGAGGCAGATGTCTGCTACCCACTCGGACATGGGAGTTGGAACCTAGCTACACTGTGATTGAAGAAGGCCAGTTGGAAATCGCTGTATTCAACTCAGATACACGGGAGTTCAGGCCCAGTGCTCACACATGCTTTTCCCGCAACCTCTCCCAGCCACTAACATAGGATGTTAGCAGCTACTCCTACAGTCAGGCAGGATGCGGGAGGGTTCTGCCCTGTCCTCAGCTCTCACAGGGAAGCATGTCTTGAAGCCAGCTGTCAACTAGCTGCATTCCTATGGCAGTGAGAAGGTAGCAGTACTCTGAGTCAGGAGGTTCCAAGATTACCACTCTACTGCACCTGGAGATACCCTCCAGGTCTGCATTGTTAACTTGTACTCAGAAGCCTCTGGCAATCGTCTCTGGTGAAGACGTGTGAAACTCACTCTGCAGGCAGTGTGGAACTGTGAGGGACTGAGGGCTGAGCTCAACTCTCAGAAGTAAGATGCTTTTGGACAAGGCGTTCAGCTACCTTCTCACATATGGAACTTAGTATGTAGCACCTGTCTACCACAAGAATTACTGGGAAATCGTGAATTGAGCTTGGAGGCACTCGTCTTGTGTGCCGGGAGATTCCAATTACCTCTCCCAGCACTTCCGTCAAACAGCGAGCCTAGGCCTTTTAGAAGCCAAGGGTACCAGCAGGCTGGATGTGGAGGTACAGGCCATAAGCTCAACTCTCAGAAGTGTGTATGCATGGGAGGCAGATGTCTGCTACCCGCTCGTACATGGGATTTGGAACCTAGCTACACTCTGGTTGAGGAAAGCCGTTGGAAATCGCTGTATTCAACTCAGATACACGGGAGTTCAGGCCCAGTGCTCACACATGCTTTTCCCGCAACCTCTCCCAGCCACTAACATTAGGATGTTAGCAGCTACTCCTACAGTCAGGCAGGATGCGGGAGGGTTCTGCCCTGTCCTCAGCTCTCACAGGGAAGCATGTCTTGAAGCCAGCTGTCAACTAGCTGCATTCCTATGGCAGTGAGAAGGTAGCAGTATTCTGAGTCAGGAGGTTCCAAGATTACCAGTCTACTGCACCTGGGGATACCCTCCAGGTCTGCATTGTTACCCTGCGTCTCAGAAGCCTCTGGCAAACGTCTCTGCTGAAGACCTGCGAAACTCACTCTGCAGGCAGTGTGGAACTGTGAGGGACTGAGGCTGAGCTCAACTCTCAGAAGTAAGATGCTTTTGGACAAGGCGTTCAGCTACCCTCTCACGTATGGAACTTAGTATGTAGCACCAGTCTACCACAGGAATTACTAGGAAATCGCTGAACTGAGCTTGGAGGCACTAGTCTTGTGTGCCGGGTGATTCCAATTACCTCTCCCAGCACTTCCGTCAAACAGCGAGCCTAGGCCTTTTAGAAGCCAAGGGTACCAGCAGGCTGGATGTGGAGGTACAGGCCATAAGCTCAACTCTCAGAAGTGTGTATGCATGGGAGGCAGATGTCTGCTACCCACTCGGACATGGGAGTTGGAACCTAGCTACACTGTGATTGAAGAAGGCCATTGGAAATCGCTGTATTCAACTCAGATACACGGGAGTTCAGGCCCAGTGCTCACACATGCTTTTCCCGCAACCTCTCCCAGCCACTAACATAGGATGTTAGCAGCTACTCCTACAGTCAGGCAGGATGCGGGAGGGTTCTGCCCTGTCCTCAGCTCTCACAGGGAAGCATGTCTTGAAGCCAGCTGTCAACTAGCTGCATTCCTATGGCAGTGAGAAGGTAGCAGTACTCTGAGTCAGGAGGTTCCAAGATTACCACTCTACTGCACCTGGAGATACCCTCCAGGTCTGCATTGTTAACTTGTACTCAGAAGCCTCTGGCAATCGTCTCTGGTGAAGACGTGTGAAACTCACTCTGCAGGCAGTGTGGAACTGTGAGGGACTGAGGGTGAGCTCAACTCTCAGAAGTAAGATGCTTTTGGACAAGGCGTTCAGCTACCTTCTCACATATGGAACTTAGTATGTAGCACCTGTCTACCACAGAATTACTGGGAAATCGTGAATTGAGCTTGGAGGCACTCGTCTTGTGTGCCGGGAGATTCCAATTACCTCTCCCAGCACTTCCGTCAAACAGCGAGCCTAGGCCTTTTAGAAGCCAAGGGTACCAGCAGGCTGGATGTGGAGGTACAGGCCATAAGCTCAACTCTCAGAAGTGTGTATGCATGGGAGGCAGATGTCTGCTACCCGCTCGTACATGGGATTTGGAACCTAGCTACACTCTGGTTGAGGAAAGCCGTTGGAAATCGCTGTATTCAACTCAGATACACGGGAGTTCAGGCCCAGTGCTCACACATGCTTTTCCCGCAACCTCTCCCAGCCACTAACATTAGGATGTTAGCAGCTACTCCTACAGTCAGGCAGGATGCGGGAGGGTTCTGCCCTGTCCTCAGCTCTCACAGGGAAGCATGTCTTGAAGCCAGCTGTCAACTAGCTGCATTCCTATGGCAGTGAGAAGGTAGCAGTATTCTGAGTCAGGAGGTTCCAAGATTACCAGTCTACTGCACCTGGGGATACCCTCCAGGTCTGCATTGTTACCCTGCGTACTCAGAAGCCTCTGGCAACGTCTCTGCTGAAGACGTGCGAAACTCACTCTGCAGGCAGTGTGGAACTGTGAGGGACTGAGGCTGAGCTCAACTCTCAGAAGTAAGATGCTTTTGGACAAGGCGTTCAGCTACCCTCTCACAGTATGGAACTTAGTATGTAGCACCATGTCTACCACAGGAATTACTAGGAAATCGCTGAACTGAGCTTGGAGGCACTCGTCTTGTGTGCCGGGATGATTCCAATTACCTCTCCCAGCACTTCCGTCAAACAGCGAGCCTAGGCCTTTTAGAAGCCAAGGGTACCAGCAGGCTGGATGTGGAGGTACAGGCCATAAGCTCAACTCTCAGAAGTGTGTATGCATGGGAGGCAGATGTCTGCTACCCGCTCGTACATGGGATTTGGAACCTAGCTACACTCTGGTTGAGGAAAGCCGTTGGAAATCGCTGTATTCAACTCAGATACACGGGAGTTCAGGCCCAGTGCTCACACATGCTTTTCCCGCAACCTCTCCCAGCCACTAACATTAGGATGTTAGCAGCTACTCCTACAGTCAGGCAGGATGCGGGAGGGTTCTGCCCTGTCCTCAGCTCTCACAGGGAAGCATGTCTTGAAGCCAGCTGTCAACTAGCTGCATTCCTATGGCAGTGAGAAGGTAGCAGTATTCTGAGTCAGGAGGTTCCAAGATTACCAGTCTACTGCACCTGGGGATACCCTCCAGGTCTGCATTGTTACCCTGCGTCTCAGAAGCCTCTGGCAAACGTCTCTGCTGAAGACCTGCGAAACTCACTCTGCAGGCAGTGTGGAACTGTGAGGGACTGAGGCTGAGCTCAACTCTCAGAAGTAAGATGCTTTTGGACAAGGCGTTCAGCTACCCTCTCACGTATGGAACTTAGTATGTAGCACCAGTCTACCACAGGAATTACTAGGAAATCGCTGAACTGAGCTTGGAGGCACTAGTCTTGTGTGCCGGGTGATTCCAATTACCTCTCCCAGCACTTCCGTCAAACAGCGAGCCTAGGCCTTTTAGAAGCCAAGGGTACCAGCAGGCTGGATGTGGAGGTACAGGCCATAAGCTCAACTCTCAGAAGTGTGTATGCATGGGAGGCAGATGTCTGCTACCCGCTCGTACATGGGATTTGGAACCTAGCTACACTCTGTTGATGAAGAAGGCCGTTGGAAATCGCTGTATTCAACTCAGATACACGGGAGTTCAGGCCCAGTGCTCACACATGCTTTTCCCGCAACCTCTCCCAGCCACTAACATTAGGATGTTAGCAGCTACTCCTACAGTCAGGCAGGATGCGGGAGGGTTCTGCCCTGTCCTCAGCTCTCACAGGGAAGCATGTCTTGAAGCCAGCTGTCAACTAGCTGCATTCCTATGGCAGTGAGAAGGTAGCAGTACTCTGAGTCAGGAGGTTCCAAGATTACCAGTCTACTGCACCTGGAGATACCCTCCAGGTCTGCATTGTTACCTTGGTACTCAGAAGCCTCTGGCAACGTCTCTGGTGAAGACCGTGTGAAACTCACTCTGCAGGCAGTGTGGAACTGTGAGGGACTGAGGCTGAGCTCAACTCTCAGAAGTAAGATGCTTTTGGACAAGGCGTTCAGCTACCCTCTCACGTATGGAACTTAGTATGTAGCACCAGTCTACCACAGGAATTACTAGGAAATCGCTGAACTGAGCTTGGAGGCACTAGTCTTGTGTGCCGGGTGATTCCAATTACCTCTCCCAGCACTTCCGTCAAACAGCGAGCCTAGGCCTTTTAGAAGCCAAGGGTACCAGCAGGCTGGATGTGGAGGTACAGGCCATAAGCTCAACTCTCAGAAGTGTGTATGCATGGGAGGCAGATGTCTGCTACCCACTCGTACATGGGATTTGGAACCTAGCTACACTCTGGATTGAGAAAGCCGTTGGAAATCGCTGTATTCAACTCAGATACACGGGAGTTCAGGCCCAGTGCTCACACATGCTTTTCCCGCAACCTCTCCCAGCCACTAACATTAGGATGTTAGCAGCTACTCCTACAGTCAGGCAGGATGCGGGAGGGTTCTGCCCTGTCCTCAGCTCTCACAGGGAAGCATGTCTTGAAGCCAGCTGTCAACTAGCTGCATTCCTATGGCAGTGAGAAGGTAGCAGTACTCTGAGTCAGGAGGTTCCAAGATTACCACTCTACTGCACCTGGAGATACCCTCCAGGTCTGCATTGTTAACTTGTACTCAGAAGCCTCTGGCAATCGTCTCTGGTGAAGACGTGTGAAACTCACTCTGCAGGCAGTGTGGAACTGTGAGGGACTGAGGGTGAGCTCAACTCTCAGAAGTAAGATGCTTTTGGACAAGGCGTTCAGCTACCCTCTCACATATGGAACTTAGTATGTAGCACCTGTCTACCACAAGAATTACTGGGAAATCGTGAATTGAGCTTGGAGGCACTCGTCTTGTGTGCCGGGAGATTCCAATTACCTCTCCCAGCACTTCCGTCAAACAGCGAGCCTAGGCCTTTTAGAAGCCAAGGGTACCAGCAGGCTGGATGTGGAGGTACAGGCCATAAGCTCAACTCTCAGAAGTGTGTATGCATGGGAGGCAGATGTCTGCTACCCGCTCGTACATGGGATTTGGAACCTAGCTACACTCTGGTTGAGGAAAGCCGTTGGAAATCGCTGTATTCAACTCAGATACACGGGAGTTCAGGCCCAGTGCTCACACATGCTTTTCCCGCAACCTCTCCCAGCCACTAACATTAGGATGTTAGCAGCTACTCCTACAGTCAGGCAGGATGCGGGAGGGTTCTGCCCTGTCCTCAGCTCTCACAGGGAAGCATGTCTTGAAGCCAGCTGTCAACTAGCTGCATTCCTATGGCAGTGAGAAGGTAGCAGTATTCTGAGTCAGGAGGTTCCAAGATTACCAGTCTACTGCACCTGGGGATACCCTCCAGGTCTGCATTGTTACCCTGCGTCTCAGAAGCCTCTGGCAAACGTCTCTGCTGAAGACCTGCGAAACTCACTCTGCAGGCAGTGTGGAACTGTGAGGGACTGAGGCTGAGCTCAACTCTCAGAAGTAAGATGCTTTTGGACAAGGCGTTCAGCTACCCTCTCACGTATGGAACTTAGTATGTAGCACCAGTCTACCACAGGAATTACTAGGAAATCGCTGAACTGAGCTTGGAGGCACTCGTCTTGTGTGCCGGGTGATTCCAATTACCTCTCCCAGCACTTCCGTCAAACAGCGAGCCTAGGCCTTTTAGAAGCCAAGGGTACCAGCAGGCTGGATGTGGAGGTACAGGCCATAAGCTCAACTCTCAGAAGTGTGTATGCATGGGAGGCAGATGTCTGCTACCCACTCGTACATGGGATTTGGAACCTAGCTACACTCTGGTTGAGGAAAGCCGTTGGAAATCGCTGTATTCAACTCAGATACACGGGAGTTCAGGCCCAGTGCTCACACATGCTTTTCCCGCAACCTCTCCCAGCCACTAACATTAGGATGTTAGCAGCTACTCCTACAGTCAGGCAGGATGCGGGAGGGTTCTGCCCTGTCCTCAGCTCTCACAGGGAAGCATGTCTTGAAGCCAGCTGTCAACTAGCTGCATTCCTATGGCAGTGAGAAGGTAGCAGTATTCTGAGTCAGGAGGTTCCAAGATTACCAGTCTACTGCACCTGGAGATACCCTCCAGGTCTGCATTGTTACCCTGGTACTCAGAAGCCTCTGGCAACGTCTCTGCTGAAGACGTGCGAAACTCACTCTGCAGGCAGTGTGGAACTGTGAGGGACTGAGGCTGAGCTCAACTCTCAGAAGTAAGATGCTTTTGGACAAGGCGTTCAGCTACCCTCTCACGTATGGAACTTAGTATGTAGCACCAGTCTACCACAGGAATTACTAGGAAATCGCTGGACTGAGCTTGGAGGCACTAGTCTTGTGTGCCGGGTGATTCCAATTACCTCTCCCAGCACTTCCGTCAAACAGCGAGCCTAGGCCTTTTAGAAGCCAAGGGTACCAGCAGGCTGGATGTGGAGGTACAGGCCATAAGCTCAACTCTCAGAAGTGTGTATGCATGGGAGGCAGATGTCTGCTACCCGCTCGTACATGGGATTTGGAACCTAGCTACACTGTGATTGAGGAAAGCCGTTGGAAATCGCTGTATTCAACTCAGATACACGGGAGTTCAGGCCCAGTGCTCACACATGCTTTTCCCGCAACCTCTCCCAGCCACTAACATTAGGATGTTAGCAGCTACTCCTACAGTCAGGCAGGATGCGGGAGGGTTCTGCCCTGTCCTCAGCTCTCACAGGGAAGCATGTCTTGAAGCCAGCTGTCAACTAGCTGCATTCCTATGGCAGTGAGAAGGTAGCAGTACTCTGAGTCAGGAGGTTCCAAGATTACCACTCTACTGCACCTGGAGATACCCTCCAGGTCTGCATTGTTACCCTGCGTCTCAGAAGCCTCTGGCAAACGTCTCTGCTGAAGACCTGCGAAACTCACTCTGCAGGCAGTGTGGAACTGTGAGGGACTGAGGCTGAGCTCAACTCTCAGAAGTAAGATGCTTTTGGACAAGGCGTTCAGCTACCCTCTCACGTATGGAACTTAGTATGTAGCACCAGTCTACCACAGGAATTACTAGGAAATCGCTGAACTGAGCTTGGAGGCACTCGTCTTGTGTGCCGGGTGATTCCAATTACCTCTCCCAGCACTTCCGTCAAACAGCGAGCCTAGGCCTTTTAGAAGCCAAGGGTACCAGCAGGCTGGATGTGGAGGTACAGGCCATAAGCTCAACTCTCAGAAGTGTGTATGCATGGGAGGCAGATGTCTGCTACCCGCTCGTACATGGGATTTGGAACCTAGCTACACTCTGATTGAGGAAAGCCGTTGGAAATCGCTGTATTCAACTCAGATACACGGGAGTTCAGGCCCAGTGCTCACACATGCTTTTCCCGCAACCTCTCCCAGCCACTAACATTAGGATGTTAGCAGCTACTCCTACAGTCAGGCAGGATGCGGGAGGGTTCTGCCCTGTCCTCAGCTCTCACAGGGAAGCATGTCTTGAAGCCAGCTGTCAACTAGCTGCATTCCTATGGCAGTGAGAAGGTAGCAGTATTCTGAGTCAGGAGGTTCCAAGATTACCACTCTACTGCACCTGGAGATACCCTCCAGGTCTGCATTGTTACCTGCGTCTCAGAAGCCTCTGGCAAACGTCTCTGCTGAAGACGTGCGAAACTCACTCTGCAGGCAGTGTGGAACTGTGAGGGACTGAGGCTGAGCTCAACTCTCAGAAGTAAGATGCTTTTGGACAAGGCGTTCAGCTACCCTCTCACGTATGGAACTTAGTATGTAGCACCAGTCTACCACAGGAATTACTAGGAAATCGCTGAACTGAGCTTGGAGGCACTAGTCTTGTGTGCCGGGTGATTCCAATTACCTCTCCCAGCACTTCCGTCAAACAGCGAGCCTAGGCCTTTTAGAAGCCAAGGGTACCAGCAGGCTGGATGTGGAGGTACAGGCCATAAGCTCAACTCTCAGAAGTGTGTATGCATGGGAGGCAGATGTCTGCTACCCGCTCGTACATGGGATTTGGAACCTAGCTACACTCTGGATTGAGGAAAGCCGTTGGAAATCGCTGTATTCAACTCAGATACACGGGAGTTCAGGCCCAGTGCTCACACATGCTTTTCCCGCAACCTCTCCCAGCCACTAACATTAGGATGTTAGCAGCTACTCCTACAGTCAGGCAGGATGCGGGAGGGTTCTGCCCTGTCCTCAGCTCTCACAGGGAAGCATGTCTTGAAGCCAGCTGTCAACTAGCTGCATTCCTATGGCAGTGAGAAGGTAGCAGTATTCTGAGTCAGGAGGTTCCAAGATTACCAGTCTACTGCACCTGGGGATACCCTCCAGGTCTGCATTGTTACCCTGCGTCTCAGAAGCCTCTGGCAAACGTCTCTGCTGAAGACCTGCGAAACTCACTCTGCAGGCAGTGTGGAACTGTGAGGGACTGAGGCTGAGCTCAACTCTCAGAAGTAAGATGCTTTTGGACAAGGCGTTCAGCTACCCTCTCACGTATGGAACTTAGTATGTAGCACCAGTCTACCACAGGAATTACTAGGAAATCGCTGAACTGAGCTTGGAGGCACTAGTCTTGTGTGCCGGGTGATTCCAATTACCTCTCCCAGCACTTCCGTCAAACAGCGAGCCTAGGCCTTTTAGAAGCCAAGGGTACCAGCAGGCTGGATGTGGAGGTACAGGCCATAAGCTCAACTCTCAGAAGTGTGTATGCATGGGAGGCAGATGTCTGCTACCCACTCGGACATGGGAGTTGGAACCTAGCTACACTGTGATTGAAGAAGGCCATTGGAAATCGCTGTATTCAACTCAGATACACGGGAGTTCAGGCCCAGTGCTCACACATGCTTTTCCCGCAACCTCTCCCAGCCACTAACATTAGGATGTTAGCAGCTACTCCTACAGTCAGGCAGGATGCGGGAGGGTTCTGCCCTGTCCTCAGCTCTCACAGGGAAGCATGTCTTGAAGCCAGCTGTCAACTAGCTGCATTCCTATGGCAGTGAGAAGGTAGCAGTACTTCTGAATCAGGAGGTTCCAAGATTACCACTCTACTGCACCTGGAGATACCCTCCAGGTCTGCATTGTTAACTTGTACTCAGAAGCCTCTGGCAATCGTCTCTGGTGAAGACGTGTGAAACTCACTCTGCAGGCAGTGTGGAACTGTGAGGGACTGAGGCTGAGCTCAACTCTCAGAAGTAAGATGCTTTTGGACAAGGCGTTCAGCTACCTTCTCACATATGGAACTTAGTATGTAGCACCTGTCTACCACAAGAATTACTGGGAAATCGTGAATTGAGCTTGGAGGCACTCGTCTTGTGTGCCGGGAGATTCCAATTACCTCTCCCAGCACTTCCGTCAAACAGCGAGCCTAGGCCTTTTAGAAGCCAAGGGTACCAGCAGGCTGGATGTGGAGGTACAGGCCATAAGCTCAACTCTCAGAAGTGTGTATGCATGGGAGGCAGATGTCTGCTACCCACTCGTACATGGGATTTGGAACCTAGCTACACTCTGGATTGAGGAAAGCCGTTGGAAATCGCTGTATTCAACTCAGATACACGGGAGTTCAGGCCCAGTGCTCACACATGCTTTTCCCGCAACCTCTCCCAGCCACTAACATTAGGATGTTAGCAGCTACTCCTACAGTCAGGCAGGATGCGGGAGGGTTCTGCCCTGTCCTCAGCTCTCACAGGGAAGCATGTCTTGAAGCCAGCTGTCAACTAGCTGCATTCCTATGGCAGTGAGAAGGTAGCAGTACTCTGAGTCAGGAGGTTCCAAGATTACCAGTCTACTGCACCTGGAGATACCCTCCAGGTCTGCATTGTTACCCTGGTACTCAGAAGCCTCTGGCAATCGTCTCTGGTGAAGACGTGTGAAACTCACTCTGCAGGCAGTGTGGAACTGTGAGGGACTGAGGCTGAGCTCAACTCTCAGAAGTAAGATGCTTTTGGACAAGGCGTTCAGCTACCTTCTCACATATGGAACTTAGTATGTAGCACCTGTCTACCACAAGAATTACTGGGAAATCGTGAATTGAGCTTGGAGGCACTCGTCTTGTGTGCCGGGAGATTCCAATTACCTCTCCCAGCACTTCCGTCAAACAGCGAGCCTAGGCCTTTTAGAAGCCAAGGGTACCAGCAGGCTGGATGTGGAGGTACAGGCCATAAGCTCAACTCTCAGAAGTGTGTATGCATGGGAGGCAGATGTCTGCTACCCGCTCGTACATGGGATTTGGAACCTAGCTACACTCTGGTTGAGGAAAGCCGTTGGAAATCGCTGTATTCAACTCAGATACACGGGAGTTCAGGCCCAGTGCTCACACATGCTTTTCCCGCAACCTCTCCCAGCCACTAACATTAGGATGTTAGCAGCTACTCCTACAGTCAGGCAGGCATGCGGGAGGGTTCTGCCCTGTCCTCAGCTCTCACAGGGAAGCATGTCTTGAAGCCAGCTGTCAACTAGCTGCATTCCTATGGCAGTGAGAAGGTAGCAGTATTCTGAGTCAGGAGGTTCCAAGATTACCAGTCTACTGCACCTGGGGATACCCTCCAGGTCTGCATTGTTACCCTGCGTCTCAGAAGCCTCTGGCAAACGTCTCTGCTGAAGACCTGCGAAACTCACTCTGCAGGCAGTGTGGAACTGTGAGGGACTGAGGCTGAGCTCAACTCTCAGAAGTAAGATGCTTTTGGACAAGGCGTTCAGCTACCCTCTCACGTATGGAACTTAGTATGTAGCACCAGTCTACCACAGGAATTACTAGGAAATCGCTGAACTGAGCTTGGAGGCACTAGTCTTGTGTGCCGGGTGATTCCAATTACCTCTCCCAGCACTTCCGTCAAACAGCGAGCCTAGGCCTTTTAGAAGCCAAGGGTACCAGCAGGCTGGATGTGGAGGTACAGGCCATAAGCTCAACTCTCAGAAGTGTGTATGCATGGGAGGCAGATGTCTGCTACCCACTCGGACATGGGAGTTGGAACCTAGCTACACTGTGATTGAAGAAGGCCATTGGAAATCGCTGTATTCAACTCAGATACACGGGAGTTCAGGCCCAGTGCTCACACATGCTTTTCCCGCAACCTCTCCCAGCCACTAACATTAGGATGTTAGCAGCTACTCCTACAGTCAGGCAGGATGCGGGAGGGTTCTGCCCTGTCCTCAGCTCTCACAGGGAAGCATGTCTTGAAGCCAGCTGTCAACTAGCTGCATTCCTATGGCAGTGAGAAGGTAGCAGTACTCTGAGTCAGGAGGTTCCAAGATTACCACTCTACTGCACCTGGAGATACCCTCCAGGTCTGCATTGTTAACTTGTACTCAGAAGCCTCTGGCAATCGTCTCTGGTGAAGACGTGTGAAACTCACTCTGCAGGCAGTGTGGAACTGTGAGGGACTGAGGGTGAGCTCAACTCTCAGAAGTAAGATGCTTTTGGACAAGGCGTTCAGCTACCCTCTCACATATGGAACTTAGTATGTAGCACCTGTCTACCACAAGAATTACTGGGAAATCGTGAATTGAGCTTGGAGGCACTCGTCTTGTGTGCCGGGAGATTCCAATTACCTCTCCCAGCACTTCCGTCAAACAGCGAGCCTAGGCCTTTTAGAAGCCAAGGGTACCAGCAGGCTGGATGTGGAGGTACAGGCCATAAGCTCAACTCTCAGAAGTGTGTATGCATGGGAGGCAGATGTCTGCTACCCGCTCGTACATGGATTTGGAACCTAGCTACACTCTGGATTGAGGAAAGCCGTTGGAAATCGCTGTATTCAACTCAGATACACGGGAGTTCAGGCCCAGTGCTCACACATGCTTTTCCCGCAACCTCTCCCAGCCACTAACATTAGGATGTTAGCAGCTACTCCTACAGTCAGGCAGGATGCGGGAGGGTTCTGCCCTGTCCTCAGCTCTCACAGGGAAGCATGTCTTGAAGCCAGCTGTCAACTAGCTGCATTCCTATGGCAGTGAGAAGGTAGCAGTATTCTGAGTCAGGAGGTTCCAAGATTACCAGTCTACTGCACCTGGAGATACCCTCCAGGTCTGCATTGTTACCCTTGCGTCTCAGAAGCCTCTGGCAAACGTCTCTGCTGAAGACCTGCGAAACTCACTCTGCAGGCAGTGTGGAACTGTGAGGGACTGAGGCTGAGCTCAACTCTCAGAAGTAAGATGCTTTTGGACAAGGCGTTCAGCTACCCTCTCACGTATGGAACTTAGTATGTAGCACCAGTCTACCACAGGAATTACTAGGAAATCGCTGGACTGAGCTTGGAGGCACTAGTCTTGTGTGCCGGGTGATTCCAATTACCTCTCCCAGCACTTCCGTCAAACAGCGAGCCTAGGCCTTTTAGAAGCCAAGGGTACCAGCAGGCTGGATGTGGAGGTACAGGCCATAAGCTCAACTCTCAGAAGTGTGTATGCATGGGAGGCAGATGTCTGCTACCCACTCGGACATGGGAGTTGGAACCTAGCTACACTCTGATTGAAGAAGGCCGTTGGAAATCGCTGTATTCAACTCAGATACACGGGAGTTCAGGCCCAGTGCTCACACATGCTTTTCCCGCAACCTCTCCCAGCCACTAACATTAGGATGTTAGCAGCTACTCCTACAGTCAGGCAGGATGCGGGAGGGTTCTGCCCTGTCCTCAGCTCTCACAGGGAAGCATGTCTTGAAGCCAGCTGTCAACTAGCTGCATTCCTATGGCAGTGAGAAGGTAGCAGTATTCTGAGTCAGGAGGTTCCAAGATTACCACTCTACTGCACCTGGAGATACCCTCCAGGTCTGCATTGTAACTTGTACTCAGAAGCCTCTGGCAATCGTCTCTGGTGAAGACGTGTGAAACTCACTCTGCAGGCAGTGTGGAACTGTGAGGGACTGAGGGCTGAGGCTCAACTCTCAGAAGTAAGATGCTTTTGGACAAGGCGTTCAGCTACCATTCTCACATATGAACTTAGTATGTAGCACCTGTCTACCACAAGAATTACTGGGAAATCGTGAATTGAGCTTGGAGGCACTCGTCTTGTGTGCCGGGAGATTCCAATTACCTCTCCCAGCACTTCCGTCAAACAGCGAGCCTAGGCTTTTAGAAGCCAAGGGTACCAGCAGGCTGGATGTGGAGGTACAGGCCATAAGCTCAACTCTCAGAAGTGTGTATGCATGGGAGGCAGATGTCTGCTACCCGCTCGTACATGGGATTTGGAACCTAGCTACACTCTGGTTGAGGAAAGCCGTTGGAAATCGCTGTATTCAACTCAGATACACGGGAGTTCAGGCCCAGTGCTCACACATGCTTTTCCCGCAACCTCTCCAGCCACTAACATTAGGATGTTAGCAGCTACTCCTACAGTCAGGCAGGCATGCGGGAGGGTTCTGCCCTGTCCTCAGCTCTCACAGGGAAGCATGTCTTGAAGCCAGCTGTCAACTAGCTGCATTCCTATGGCAGTTGAGAAGGTAGCAGTATTCTGAGTCAGGAGGTTCCAAGATTACCAGTCTACTGCACCTGGGGATACCCTCCAGGTCTGCATTGTTACCTGCCGTCTCAGAAGCCCTCTGGCAAACGTCTCTGCTGAAGACCTGCGAAACTCACTCTGCAGGCAGTGTGGAACTGTGAGGACTGAGGCTGAGCTCAACTCTCAGAAGTAAGATGGTTTTGGACAAGGCGTTCAGCTACCCTCTCACGTATGGAACTTAGTATGTAGCACCAGTCTACCACAGGAATTACTAGGAAATCGCTGAATGAGCTTGGAGGCACTAGTCTTGTGTGCGGGTGATTCCAATTACCTCTCCCAGCACTTTCGTCAAACAGCGAGCCTAGGCCTTTTAGAAGCCAAGGGTACCAGCAGGCTGGATGTGGAGGTACAGGCCATAAGCTCAACTCTCAGAAGTGTGTATGCATGGGAGGCAGATGTCTGCTACCACTCGTACATGGTATTGGAACCTAGCTACACTGTGTGAGAAAGCCGTTGGAAATCGCTGTATTCAACTCAGATACACGGGAGTTCAGGCCCAGTGCTCACACATGCTTTCCCGAAACCTCTCCCAGCCCTACATAAGGATGTTAGCAGCTACTCCTACAGTCAGGCGATGCGGGAGGGTTCTGCCCTGTCCTCAGCTCTCACAGGGAAGCATGTCTTGAAGCCAGCTGTCAACTAGCTGCATTCCTATGGCAGTGAGAAGGTAGCAGTACTCTGA